>NC_080683.1:60927792-61230823 GCF_030445035.2 Dasypus novemcinctus | reverse complement strand
TTTGGTATCATTGTATCATTTCGCTGAACTAAATGTAATAAGTATACTCATGGAGTTAATAGTTAGAATATAAGTAACCAGAGAGTAGAATGTGGTTAGAGAATGGAAGCTCAGGTTTAATTTGTGCAGAATTGGTAAAAAGGATGTGTATTAATTTTTGGAAATGAATAGAAATGGTGAAGCACGTAATAGGATTTGTTATTGTAATGCTAACTTATATGATAGTGGTTTGTGTTTTTGTGTGTGTTTTTATGTTTTTTTGAGTAATGAAAATGCTCTTATGTTGATTGAAGCAATAAACATGTAACTTGGTGATTATACCAAATGCCATTGATTGTGGATAAATTATATGGTTTATGAACAAAAAATAAAATAGGGTGCGTTGTGGGAAAAATATACCAAATGTAAGATATGGACTATAATAGTAATACCTTAATGATATTCTTTCATAGTTTGTTACAAATGTTTCAGAACAATGCCAAGTATTTGTGGTATAGTGATGTATGGGAGCCCTGTACGAAGTTATGCATGTTTGTTTTGTTAAGTTCACAACTTTAACTATACACTTACTGTTTATGTATGGTCATGTATGAATGGTATATTAATACTTTAATAAATTGGTTTTTTTTTTTAAAAAAAAAAAAAGGACTCATGCCCTGTAGTTGGGGAACGTGTTGCATTTCCATCTGGGAGACCCTCACTGTGATGCCCTAGAATTTTCACTTCCCCTGGGGAGTGTACTGGTGTTCACTTCTGTTTTACCCATTCTTTCCTTCAGCTCTGTATCATCTCTAAGTCACAAGAAGAAAAAAGTAGTGGAATTCATTTGTTTCTCTCCAGAGCTGGGTAATTACTGAGATTGTTGATTCATCTCTATGGCTTCTGATATGTGAGGACCATAGTAGTAGCCATGCCAAACAGAGCTGCTCCATTCTGCTTCAGAATCTTCTGTATCTTTCCTTAGCTATCACTTTTGAAGTTTGGGACTTTGGGCAGAGCCTCTCCATCCTTGTGCATTTGCTGCTGGAGAATCAACCTACCTATGTACCTATCTTTTCATTTAATTTAATATTGGATCGGAAGTGGGAGGGAGGAGATTACATTAAGAAGCCTTCATTTCAGGGAAACAGACTTGGCCCAATGGATAGGGCATCTGCCTACCACATGGGAGGTCCGCAGTTCAAACCCTGGGCCTGCTTAACCTGTGTGGAGCTGACCCATGCGCAGTGCTGATGCACGCAAGGAGTGCCGTGCCATGCAGGGAAGCCCCACGCATAGGGGAGCCCACCATGTAGGAGAGCCCCACACGCAAGGAGTGTGCCCTGTAAGGAGAGCCACCCAGCGTGAAAGAAAGTACAGCCTGCCCAGGAATGGAATGGCACCACACACACGGAGAGCTGACACAACAAGATAACGCAACAAAAGGAAACACAGATTCCCGGTGCTGCTAAGGATAGAAGCGGTCACAGAAGAATACACAGTGAATGGACACAGAGAGCAGACAACCGGGGGCCAGCGGGTGGGGAAGTGGGGTGGATAAATAAATCTTTAAAAAAAAAAAAAAGAAGCCTTCATTTCAAATCCCTGAAACTGGCTGGATTTAGCCTAGACCTGCAATAGTGTAATAATGAATAGCACCATTCTAAACAGGTTTTCCCCCTGTTAATGGTTACTCAAATCTTAGCCTCTCCCTTGTGTATACTTACTATTGTGTTGGTAATTCTAGGCTGACCTTACCTTAGCTTATGGTTTTTTTCAGAAGTAGACTCACCCTTGTGTATACTTGCTATTGTGATGGTAACTACTCCACCCTCCTGTTTAATATCCATATAGAAAACCTTGTGATTGACTTCTTTTCTATACTTTCCTTAATCTCTGATAATGATTGGAACTTTGTAACTCACCCTGGTTTGTTACCTACCCCACCATGTTCAACCTATGTCCAGCCCTGCCCAAATTATTAATTTGCACCCTGATGGTTTAAAATATTAGAATTTCTGCAGTTCAGGGATGCTGATTTGAGATTGTACATCTCTGTTCTCCTGCGTATGAGTAAACCCTCTTTTCCTTCCTTAAAAAAAAAAGCCTCATTTCACCACCTTATCCTAGTAGGCTTTCCATCTATGTTAGTTAACTGTTTGTGGAAAGAATGTTTTTTTGCCTTTTGTAAATTTGATTTGGAATGTATTTTCTGTTTTGGTACTTATATCTTCATGTGACTATGGTAACTTACTCTTAGATTTTACTTTCAGAAAAGTTTGCTCTGACTGACTTGGAGCTATTACTAGAAATAATGCTGTGTAGTTAGATTTCCTTTGTGCCTTACTTTCCAAGAAGCATAATAACTATTATTACCTTTTCTGATATAATTTATACCTCCATTTTGTTTATGTGTTTAAGTCCCCTTTAAGTCTCTTTGGAGCAAATGAGGTATAATAAAGGGAATAAATCATTTTTTTCATAGATTTGTTAGTGGAACACCCTGGGTTTTGGACTTCAAGGTTCTTGGCTATGTTGCATAAAAGAATTTAAGGACACACCATAGGGTAGGCAAGGGAGTAAAGAGTTTATTAAGAAACAAAAAAAGGGATAACTACACAATCCCATGGATTGCGGGTGTGCTACAGGATGGATGAGTCATGCATGTAAGGCCCTGGGTTAGGTCTTTTAAGACTTTTTCTCCTGCCCTTTCCTGATGTTGGGGAGGGTCCCCAGCTGTTTGCTGTTCTGATTGGTTGCCTTACAATTCCCCATCCCCTTCCCATGGTGCTTGGGCCCAGTGAGTTTGAAGCTATCTGGGGATTCCCTTGACCCCAGAAGAAGTTCCAAATGGGACTTGTGGCCAGAGTATCGAAGGGGTCTTCCCTCCTGGCTCTCTTAGAAGCAGGGAGTTTCCGGGTTTCAACAGCCATGTTCTCTGCCATGTCTTCCCTCTTTTCCCTATACTAACCTGCCTCAGATTTTAGTTTCGTATCAGAGAATTTTCCATGTCTTCTTCCTTTGAATTAAGCGTTTTGTTGCTCCCTAATAAGTACACAGCTTATTTGTCAACTGAAATGCCTTCAAATTGACCTATATCATTTAAGTTTTCTTCAGTGGAGTTAAATAATATTTAAGATAGGCAGAAAATCTTAGTGACTATGGTTAAATTTTGGGAGCAATTATGTTCAAAATAAATTAAAACTTTTTAAAGGGAGAGGAAATAATATTTTATCGTATGCTTATTTTTCTTACTTAAACTTCATAAGAGCCCCAGTTTAATATTTAATAGTTGTATATTCCCCAGGTGTGAAAAGTAAGGCTTATTCTTGTAAAATGACTTTTCCAAGATTTCACAGGTAGTAAATGGTGGAATTGTAATCCTTTAAAAAGGAAAAAAGAGAGATTATAACAGAACCTTTATTATTGATGTTTATTGGCAGGAATAATTCATAGTATAAACATGAACTGTTACAACCTTTATTCTTTAAGTGTTTTATAAATAAATCTGGGCCTATATTCTAAGGAAGTAATCTCTTTTTTTTTTTTTTTTTTAGGTATGGAGTAATTCACTGACTAAAGACTGGAAATTAAAAAGCAAAGATTTGAGATTTACGTTTAAAAGTTAGCACAAATACAAAGCAAAAATGTAGAAAGGATCTTAAAGATAAAACAATAGTTCCAGGTCTGCAAGTTTTGACCATTATTTGGTACATTTGTGAAACTTAACAAATGATTTCTGTTAAAATAAGAGTAAATATTGCTACTTATCAGAAGATGATGGTTTTTGTTTGTTCCTCTCCTGAGCAATTCCAAACAGTTCTGAAGATCTTACATTCTTTCCTTTTCTGATTTTGTCCATCCCTCCCTTACCCATTCTTTTCCCAACTCAATAGCCATGCCTTGTCCATTGCAGAGACCACATCTAGATGAGGTGGTGGGGAAGAACGATGAAGACAGTCTTAAATTCATTATAATTCTGCTGCTATTTCACTAATTTGTTTTTATGCATTTCTCATTGAAAGCACACAGACACACACACACAGAGACCCCAGCTGAGTTTAGATTCTGGTTTTGATAGCCTGTCTTCACATCCCAGCTTTTCCATGTACGCAAGTAAGATAAATTCTTTCCTTCGATCTCATCATTTATTTTATGAAGGCTGTAATAGTATGAAAGTCATGTGATTGTTGCAAGAAAAATTAAATTATGGCATATAAATCATGCCTGTCACATAAAAATCTTTCAATATATGGGAATGTCTCCCTCAACAAACTGCAAGTTTCTGATTAGGCAAATAGTTAACAATTTGGCTGCACATTACAATCATGCAAGCTTTTACAAAATACAGATGTTCCCACTCCTGCCATTTTGATTAGTTAACCCTTAATAAGACCTGGGGATCAAATTTTCTGGTTGTTGGTTTATTTATCTTTAGGTGACACATATCTTCACTTTTTTTTTTATGTGCACATCATTTATTCCAAAGCTCTCCACCGTATCTGAAAATCTCCTCTTAATGCTTTCAAACACATCAGGTACTCTTACCAATTTCATCTTTTTCTTAAAGTCATTGCTCCCCTGGAGGTGTCCATTCCCTCGCTCTAAACTGGATTGGTTGATTTCTAGGCCTCATGTCCAGCTGTCACGCTGAGATCGTCCTTCTCTGTTATCCCATTGTCTGGATCTCATATCTTCCTCTTTCCTTAAGTGTTTTTCTTATTTTGGTACAGCACATCCTCCATTTATTGTTCATGGAAATAAATCTTAGGCCTTGCCTATTTGAAAATGTCATTTTATGTATACTTGAACAATATCTTGACTGGATATAGAATTCTACTTTGGAAATCTTTTTTTCTCCCTTGAAATTTGAAGGCATTCGATTTTCAACAATCCATTGTTTTCTAGCTCTAGTGTTGTCTTTGGAAAGTCTCAAGCCATTCTGATTTTTGGAAGGCCCTAAGTATGTGACTTCCCTATCACATCCTCCCTGTCATACCCCCTATGCTTTTAGGATCTTTTGTTTGTCTCTTGTGTTATACAATTTCACAGTGGTGAGCTCTTAACCTGAAGGCAGGTGCCCCTTAAAGTCAGAGAAATTTTCTTGAATTTTTTCTTTACTAATTTCTTCCTCACTGCTTTTCTGGAACTTTTATTACACGAATGTTGACTCTGGATTGGTCCTCAATGTTATCTCTTTCTGTTCTATTTAACTGTCTCTTTGTGCTCTACTTCCTAGGAGATTTTCCCCACTTATAACCCTTCTTTTGAATCCTTCATTCTTTCTATCATGTTTTTAATCGTCAAGAGCCATTTTAAATTATATCTTCCTGTTCTTTATACATGAGTGCATTTTCTCAAACCTCTTAGAACATATTAATTAAATAGTTTATAAAATGTTCTTCTGTAGTGTCTCTGTTTCCACTGATACACCTTTTCTGTTTATTTTAGTTTCTGACTTTCATTTTTCAGCTTTCCTCACTTGCCTCATTAATGTCATTGGATCTCTGCTCATGTTTAAGACTAAGCACTAAAAAGCATATAGGATGCTTTGTGTGTTAATGAGGCTTGTCAACATATAGATTTTACTGTTGGTGATCACACTGAGCTGTTTCTTAGGTAGGTCACCCAGCTGTCAATATCATTAGGTTTTTTCTATTGTTCTAATCAGTATACCTAAGAAAAATTTTCTAGTCTTTCACCTCAAAGGTATAATTCTTATAGCCAGTGTTCTTGGAGTCTAATAGAAGGAAACACAGGGTCTCACTGTGTTTTATTCCTCCTGTTGTAGTATCATCTAGCTTTCAGCTGCCCTCTGTGTGCTCCTGCTTTCTAATTTGTCCTTTAAAGAGAGTAAACCTTTACTCTCCTATCTGTGTTTTGGGGGTAGAGTGTGGAAGGGGCATGGAAGAGTGAGGCAGGAGCTATTGTTCAGTGGCACGGAGTGGGGGAGAAAGTCTGTGTCTCTGCTTCTTGTTTACAGCCCCATCAATACCTCCATTTTCAGAGGACCTGGTCCCTGCATTTCTTTCTAGGTTCTGCACGATGAAAGTACCTACTATTGCCCACCCTCCCACCATCCCATCGGCTTGGGTTTCTACCTTCTCAGATATGCTAAGTTAGTATGACTTATCCACCTCAATACATCTTCAAAATTTTGTTGCTTTCATCTCTTCTCCTATATTCTGTCACTTGTGAGTTTATGCTGTTTTTTTCACCTTACATCACTTTATATGGGTTTTAGGAGAAAGTGGCTGTAATCTCATGTGTTCATCCTCCCATATGTAATCAAGAAATTTTATATTTTACAGCTTTGATAACCAGTTACTAGTGTTATTTTATCTGAAATATTACTTTTAAATATGCTTAAGGTAAAGATTTACTATACTCTAAACAATACATGACAACAGTTTTAGACGTTCACTATTTGCATATTTGAGCCTTAATGTAATGTTTTTAATTTTTCCTTGATAGGACTAGATGTCTTAATTATACTGAGATTAAGTACTCCTTTGTTTATAGTATATTTTAGTTGAGAAATATTATAGCTAATAAACTGTTACATCATTACATCCATCCTGGATATTCTTATTAACCAAAACTGGATGATTTTTTGTTGTTGTTATTGCTGTTGTTTTAACCAGGTTCAGTAGATTGAACTAACATGAATCTGGCAAAAGTAGATCAATAGTCCACTTACCCTGTTATGTTCTTTTTGATCTTTAGCTTTCCAGAGTGTTGAATCTTCCACCAGAAAACTTGATCAAGTCAATATGTGCAGTTCCAATTTCCAAAAAAGAGTTAAGTATAATATATTTGTAACAATCTAAAATGTTGCTAACTTTGACATGCCATAGAAAATTGTATTTCAATTTACAGATTAGAAAGCCCCTGAAATTAACCATCATGTATGATTTATAATTTTCAACCTGTTTTTTTTTTAATTAAAGAAGTGGGTTTATAAAACAATCATGCATAAAATACAGGATTCCCATATACTACCCTATTATTAGCAGCTTGCACTGATGTGAAATGTTTGTCACAGTTGATGAAAACAACTTTTATAACTGTACTATTAATTGTAGTCCATGTACTCCACTTCTTTGCTGAATTTATTAGTTCTTATAGCTTTGTTGTAAATTTTTCTGGGTTTTCTGGATACAGGATCATGCCATGTACAAATATAGAAAATTTTCACTTCTTTCTTTATAATTTGGATGCCTTTTGTTTCTTTCTCTTGCCTAATTGCTTGGGTAGAGCTTCCCAGTTCAGTGTTGAATAACAGTGGTGACAGTGAGCATCCTTGTCTTATTTCTGATCTTCGAAGGAAAGCTCTCAGTCTTTCACCAAAAGTGCATTGGTCTTTATGTATGATGTTAGCCGTAGGTTTTCGTATATGTCCTTTATCATGTTGAGGAAGTTTCCTCTATTACTAACGTTCTAGGTGCTTTTATCAAGGAGTGCTGGGTCTGTCAAATACCTTTTCTGTGTCATTTGACATGATCATGTCATTTCTTCTTGGTCCGTGTAGATAGTTTGTATGTTTTTAAGAATTTATCCATTTCCTCTAGATTATCTAATTTGTTGGCATACACTTGTTCGTAGTATTTATTATTATACTGTTTTTTTTATTTCAGTGGTATCTGTAGTAGTGTCACTGTTTTCATTTCTGATTTTAGTTATTTGTGTCATCTCTTTTCTTCTTTGCCAGTCTAAACTGAAAGTTTGTCAATTTTATTGATGCTTTCAAGAACCGTCTTGGTTTTATTGATTCTCTTTATTGCAGTTTTTTTTTTTTCTTTCTCTCTATTTCCTTTATTTGTTTTCGCATCTTTATTTTGTTCCTTCTTCTTGCTTTGGGTTTAGTTTGCTCTTCTTATCCTAGTTCTTTGATTTTGAGGTTAGGTGTCTAATTTGAAGTCTTCCTTCTTTTTTAATGTAAGCATTTGTAACTATAAATGCCCTGTCAGCACTGCTTTTGCTGCATCTCATAAGCTTTGGTAAGTTGTATTTTCATTTTCATTCACCTTAAGGTATTTCCTAATTTCCCTTGTGATATCTTTAACCCATTGGTTGTTTAGGAGTACATTGTTTAATTTCCACATATTTGTGAATTTTCCATTTCTCCCTCTGTTACTGATTTCCAGCTTCATTTTGTTGTGGATTAGAAAAGACAGATTGTAAAGTTTCAGTATTTTTTAGTTTATTGAGACCTGTTTTGGGACCTAAGACATGATCTATCCTAGAGAATGATCCAGGTATACTTGAGAAGAATGTGTATTCTGGTGCTTTTGGGTAAAGTGTTCTATATATGTCTATTAGGTCTGGTTGGTTTAGAGTATCATTCAAGTATTGTATTTCCTTATTAACCTTCTGTCATGTGCTACCCATTATTAAAAGTAATATATTAAATTCTCCTATTGTTAATGTATGCGTGTCCATTTCTCCTTTCAAATCTAAGAGTATTTGCTTCATATATTTTGTGGCTCTGCTGTTAGATGCATATATATTTATCATTTTTATATGTTCTTCTTGAATTAACCACTTTATCAGTATGTAACGACTGATTCTGTCCCTAATAATTGTTTTTGACCTAAAGTCTATTTGATTTTAGAATAGCTACCCCAGCTCTCTTTTGGGTTACTACTTACATGGTATACTTTTTGCCGTTTTTATACTTTCAACTTACTTGTGTCTTTGAATTTAAGGTCCCTTATATTTATTTACTTTTTTCATGCCATACCATATTTTAAGTGCCCTCTCATTTCTATCCAGATATGTGTTTCATAAGTTTTCCTTGCGCTTACAATGGGATTAAAATTGAATATCCTGAATATATAACAATATTTGATCGGATACCAGTCTGACTTCAATAGCATACATATACACTGTACTAATTGCCTTGCATCCCTCCACCATTTTTTTTACTTGTTACCAATTAATCTGTACATTATATGTTCAAAACCTAGATTTATTTTTACTTTTTATGCATTTGCCTTTTAGTACTTTTAGGAAGTAAGAAGTGGAGTTCCATACCAAGCAATACAATAGAATAGTATTTATAAATAGTCAAATGGTTAATTTTACTGGAAGTCTTTATTTCTTTATGCCACTTTGAACAACTGTTTAGTATCCTTTTCTTTCAGTCTGACTAACTTCCTTTAGTTTTGCTTGTAGGGTAGGTCTAGTGGTGATGAACTCCCTCAGCATTTGTTTATCTGGGAATGTCTTAATCTCTCCCTCAGTTTTGAAGAATGTTGCCAGGGTATAAATTTCTTGCTTAGCTATTGTTTTTTTCTCAGCACTTTAAGTATTTCAACCCCCTGCCTTCCTGCCTCCATGGTTTCGGATGAGAAATTGCCACTTAATGTAATTGGCACTCTCTTATAAATAATACATTGCTTTTCTCTTGCAGCTTTCAGAATGCTCTCCTTTTCCTTTGTATTTGACAATATGATAAATATATGACAGGGTGTATTCTTCTTCATGTTTGTCCTGTTTGGTGTTGTCTGGGCTTCTTGGTTGTGCATATTCATAGCTTTTACTAAGTTTGGGAAGTTCTCTGTCATTATTTCTTTGAATATTCCTTCTGCCCTTTTCTCGCTTCTCCTTTTGGAACTAATATAATGCATATGGTATACCAGAGTTCTCTTAGGCCATTTTCACTTTTTTATAGTGCTTTTTTCTTTCTACTTGTGAGCCTGACTCCTTTCAGTTGTTTTGTATTCAAGTTCACTGATTCTTTCTTCTGCCAGCTCCAGTCCATTTTGTTCTTGTTTTTTAAATCCCCGTGCATTTTTTTTGCTTGCTGTCTGCTCTTTGTGTCCATTCACTGTGTGTTCTTCTGTGTCTGTATTTATTTTATTTTTGTTTATTCACCCCCCCCCCTTGCAGCTTGCTTGCTGTCTGCTCTCTGTGCCCATTCACTGCACACTCTTCTGTGGTTTTGTTTTTTTGTGTGTTTTTTCCCTTTTTGTTGCATCACCTTGCTGAGTCGGCTCTCCACGGTGCTTGCTGGCCAATGGCTCGCCACAGCATGCAGGTGAGCCTGACTTCACAAGGAGGCCCAGGATGCGAACCCAGGACCTCCCATATGGTAGACAAGAGCCCAGATGATTGACCCACAACCACTTCCCTCCAATCTGCTTTTGAAACCCTCCTGGGAATTTTTCATTTCTATTGTGTTTAGTTCCTTTTTAAAATTTTAATCTCTTTACTAAGATTCTTATATTGCTCTTTCATTGTTTTTCTGATATCCTGTAGTTCTTTCTCTGTATTTTCTTTCATCTCTCTGTACATTTTTAAGATGACTTTTAAAAGTCTTTGTTCAGTATATCCAGTCTGCTCTTCTTAGTTGGTGTTTTCTGGATTTTTATCTTCTTTCTTGCATGGACTTTCATTTCCTGTTTCTTTGTCTTTATTTTCAGTCTACCAATCAGTAGCTGAAATCGGCAGTCAACCATCTCCTCCCCTGTTTTTTGGAAGTGGAGCTTCCAATTCCAGCCACAGAATAGCTCCTGGTGCAGCTTGTGCCACCAGAGGAGGATAATCACCAGCCTCCACAGCTTGGCCGATAATTTCCTGGAGAGGCTGGCACAGGTCCCCATAGCTTCCTCCCTGCTGGAGATGACACCGGGGCCTAGGCCAGAGCTGCAATCTGATTTGGATGGAAACCAGCCAGTCCCCGCCAGCACTGTGATTTTCAGTCTTCCCGCTTCCCCTCATGCCAGGCGCAAAGTTAAGATGGCAGATCCCGGCCTCTTTCTGACCTGAACAGGTTCAAACTTTAGCTGTTCTCAGGGTTATACTTCAGCCCACTGAATTTACTCATCAGTAGCTGAAGTTGGTGCCCAACTGTCTCTTCCTCCCCTGTTTTTGGGAAGTGGAGAGCTTTCAATTCCAGCCTCGGAACAGCTCCCAAGGTGGCTTGTGCCTCCAGTGGAGGATGGGCCCTGGCATCATGGCATGGAACACTCTACTTATGAGTCTTCTCTGCACATGGGCATCTCTTCCTTTTACTCCTCCAAAGACATTGTAGGATGCTCTTCTGGCCTCCTGGAGCCCCCGAACAGGTGCTTCAGCTAGCTCCAAATAACTCTGGGTGTTTACTAACTGCCCTGTAGCAGGAGCTGACTCTAGGAGCTCCTCACTCCACTTTCATCTTGCTGATTGTCCCGTTGGGTGTTTTTGATTACTGATTCAAGCTCTTTACTGGCTATTGGTTTGTTTAAAACTTCTATTTCTTCTCAAATCTCTGTAGATAGTATGTTTCTAAGAATTTGTTCATTTCATCTAGGTTACCTAATTTATTGGTGTACACTTGTTCATAAAATCTTAATATACTACTTTTATATTTCAGTGATGTCTCTAGTAATGGCACTGTTTTCATTTCTGATTTTAGTCATTTGTGCCCTTTCCCTTTTTTCTTTTTCAGTCTAAATTAAAGGTTTGTCAATTTTATTGATACTTTCAAGAACCATGTTTCAGTTTTATTGATTCTCTGCATTTGTTGTTGTTTTCTATTTCATTTATTTATTCTCTAATCATTGTTTTTTTCCTTCTTCTTGCTTTGGGTTTGGTTTACTCTTCTTATTCTAGTTCTTTCACTTTGAGGTTAGGTCTCTGATTTGAAGTCTTTCTTCTTTTTTAATGTAAGCATTTATAGCTATAATTTCCCTGACAGCACTGTATTTGCTGCATCCCATAAGATTTGGTTAGTTGTGTTTTCATTTTCATTTGCCTTAGAATATTTCTTAATTGCCTTTGTGATTTCTTCTTTGAAACAGTGGTTGTTTAAGAGTCTCCATATTAAATATGCTTTGCTACAATTAATAGTACTAAAACCAAGTTTAACTGTTCTACATGTCCTACTTTATCCTGAAGTGATATTAAGTACCGAAAGAGAGACCTGCAAAGTTGGTGAATTATGGTTTTTCCCACTCATGTTCTCTATTGCCCTTACTTAGTGTTGAATAGCCCTTCAGTTAATTTCAGAATTCTTGTTTTAAATATTCCTTGATTAATAAGTTGTCATTAATCATTGTTAATAGCCTAACAGGGTGATTTTTTAAAAATACTTCTTCACTGTGCTAGGTGGAACTATGTGATTTTATGGAGATAATAAAAATTTTAAATTGAACTTTGCTAGTATATTATTCATCTCTAGAATAGATTATAGATGCCATTCTACTATTTATAATTGTCTTTAAAAATAAGTTTAGAAAATCATTTGTGCTCAGTGTTTACTTGATGTTCAAGAGCCATGTTATAGGTTTATGGCAACTTAAACCTTCAATAAAGTATTCTAGTTATATTTCAAAAATGATTATTTAAGCTTTGGTATATTCGGATCTTTATAATATCAATTAATATTCTCATTAGGGTTCTTATTACTTTCTTTTACTTTTACTTTATTTTCTTTGATTTTAAAAAATTTCTTCATATCCTGGTTAGCCTTAGAAAAGAACAAAGAGGGCAATCTGCTTGCCAAGTCAGTACATGAAGAAGTACAGGCAGAATAATTCCTCAGGAATCAGTTTTGGTATTCTTCAGCATTTTTATTTAACATTAGAACTAGGATTCATATTATATATCAGCAGGACTTGATTTCTCAACAGCTTTTGTCATCACCATTTTATTGAGGTCCAGACAGGTTTAGTAACTTGCCCAAGATCACACTGGCATGATTGGTTAGATGTATTTGGGTCAGCTGTTACAGCTCAAATGTCAGTAGATGAGTATGGGTTGGTAAATGCAATTGACACTAGGCTTCTGGACATTGGATTAAGGTTCAGGACAATTCTATTTATTTATTTATCCATCCATTCCCCCCCCCCCTTTTGTTTTGCACTCATGTCTGCTCTCTGTGTCCAATCTCTGTGTGCTCTCTGGGTCAGCTTGTCTTCTCTTTAGGAGGTATCAGGAACTGAACCCAGGACCTCCCACGTGGTAGGTAGGAGCTCAATCACTTGAGCTACATCCACTTCCCCAGGACAATTCTTAATGATCACTGTAGACTAGGTTCTTTAAGGGGTGTTAACTGGAAGCTGCATAGGAGGTTTTAGGCATATCTATAAATTTCATGAGTGACACGAGGAAAGTCACATGTGTCTCTCCAAAATATGCCTTTTTGTACCAGTGACTCATGGGCCAGACAGATAATTCTAGCCTATCTTTTTATTAAACATCAGATGTTCAGTATAGGAATTATAAAGACACCTCTATATTGATTTTTTAATTTTTATGACTTGAACTATTTTAAACCTACAAAATAGTTTATAGGAATAGTGTAATGAACCTTCCATATGCTCACTTCCTAATGTTATCAGATCTTAACTTTTTTTTTTAAGATTTTTAAAAAATCCCCTCCCTGCCCCCTGCCATTCCTCCTGTTATCTGCTCTCTGTATCCATTCGCTGTGTATTCTGTGTTTGCTTGTATTCTCATTAGGTGGATCGGGAACTGATCCTGGGACCTTCCGGAGTAGGAGAGAGGCAATTACTCTCTTGCACCACCTCAGCTTCCCTGTTCTGCTCTGTCTTCTTAGTTTCTCTCCTCATGTCTCTTGTTGTGTCATCTTGCTGCTCCAGCTCTCCACATTGGCCAGCACTCCTGTGCGGGGCAGCTTTTCCTGTGCGAGGTGGCATTCCCATGCAGAGTGACTTTGCTGCGCGGGGCCACATTCCCGCATGGGCCGGCATGCTGCATGGGTCAGCTCACCACATGAGCCAGCTTGCCCTCACCAGGAAGCCCTGGGCATTGAACCCTGGACCTCCTATATGGTAGATGGGAGCCCAGTTGGCTGAGCCACATCCGTTTCCCAACTCTTAACTTTTAATCTTTCAAATTTATTTCAGTTCTCTTTTTTTGCAGAGCTAGGGGCGATCTTGATTTTTTTATTTTAGAAATAAAACCTTAGAGATAATGTTGATACTTCTTTGATTCCATTCCCTACCCTCAGCCTCTACAGATAACTATTACCAAGAAGCAAATGATTATTTTCACTTTGGGTTCCTTTGTGGTGGTTTTTGTTCATTTGTTTTAGTTTCTGTTCACTAACCTAATGAAAGGGGCAAATAGCAAAATTTAAATGTCTCTTTAATGAATTACTGAATATTAAAAATAATATTTTTCTTTTTCTTAGGTTGAAAACGTATTTTTAAATATCTTGGCTTTCATCATTTTGGAATTTTTAATGGAAGAATATGAAATAAGCAAGTATTTGGAATAGTGAAGGAAACATTGCAGAAGAGATCAAGAGATTAGGTTTTTTTCTGAGTCTGCTTATGACTTTGCTGTAGATTTTAGGGGAGATGTTTATCTTCACCGTACATTAGTTTCCACACCTATAAAATAAGGTGGCTGTTTTACCTGTCACACAGAGATATCATAAAGCTGTAATTAGGTAATAGAAAAGGAAGAGTTTTATAAAACTATAAAAAGATGAAGGTTCTCAATAAATACAAGTTAATGATATTTCTGGTTTCTTTGATTTTTATTTTGAAAGTATAAACCCTCTTCTGATTAAATTGTGTTGATGTAAAGAACCCATAGTGATTAGTTTCTGTTATGCTAGTAATGTTTTTAAAGTAACAGTTTTTTCCTATTTCAATGTCTCCCTTTAGAGAAGTAGCTGATTTTCAGCTTTCTGTGGATGCTCTATTAGAAAACAACAATGACCATTCAAGACCAGATATTCAAGTTGAAGCCAAGAGACTGGCAGAGAAGGTACTTTAGCACTGTTATCTCTTTTTGGCATTATAATAAACTTGTTATTTTAAAGAAGAAGAAAAAACCTGCAGACTGTCTCAGCCATAATAATGAATTTAATGTGTTTCTTTGTTCCAGGAACCTTGGAAAATATAATTTAAATTCATTATAACCATGTACTATAAGGGTAGAATGATTTTTCAAATTACTTATAAAGAATTCCTCTTGAGCTAACATTGTTCAATTTTTTGATTACTTACAAGAGGACTGAAGTGTTAATTAAAATTACAGATCGAAGTTGGATGGACTTCTGAATTTAGTAAAATAAGGCTAATAAATTAGAGCAGTGAGTTGCAATTTTTAAGAGGAGTTTCTGAGAAGATGAACATTCAAATATGACAAGAAATGATTAGATGTAAATAGAATCATGATTGCCAAGAAGTGATTAGGTGATTTAATAAGCCTCTTTATTTCTTATTTCTCTGATGGGTTTGGCATCCAAAAGAAGAATTGGAAAGATTGCAGACAATAACCAAATCTAAAATTGTTAGGGTAACACCATCACAAAGGCTGATGTTGGGAAAGTTTTGTATCATAGGTTTGTTTATTCCATGTGACACAGAACAGGCACCTGGGCACTCTGAAGAACTGGAGCCACATGAGTTACTATTATAAAGACATTTCATTAATTAATCAGTATGGTAAAGGTGCTTTGGGAAAAAAAAAAAGGTGCTTTGGTAGCTATTTATTTGATCACAGAATTACCCCAGATTATGCGGATGTATACCAAGAAGAGAAGTTTTCCCAATTACAATATTTAGACTCTTTCTCCCATTTTTAAATGACTTCCAAAAATAAAAACTAATGGTTCTTAAGTGACAACAGATATCTCTTCAAGTTCCATAGGTATGTCAGAATTTTTGAACATCTACTAGGTTAAAAAGTGAAGGGAAATGCATAGAAGAGAAAGCATTTAAACTATTTATGTATTATGTGGTGGTGCAAGTGCTTCAGTGTATGCCTTGACATAAGGTCAAGATCTATAGCTCTCCTGAAAGGTAGGTGAGATTAAAAAGTGTTCACTGCATGTCAGAATAAGTAGGTGAGCAATAGAACAATGATCTCTTCCACATTAAGTGGTAATCTGAGGTGAGGGAAAAAGGAAGAGGGGGACTCTGAATACAGAATAATGTTTGAGTTAGAAAAAGAAGAAAATGGGTTTATTTAAATAGAATGATGGCAATACGTTTGGCCAAGTGTTGGGTCCAGATATAGTGAATGCAAGAGATGACTCACCTACTGCCTTGTAAGCTGTTTTTTATATTAGACATGCATATCTCATCAGGCCTATTTTATAACATACCATTTTTCTTGATTTGTTATCTTTTCAGTTAAAATGTGATATAGTGGTGAGTGAAATCAGCACTGGCCAAGGAACTGTAAATTTCAAAATAAACAGAGAACTATTAACAAAGGTAAGGACGAGTTATGTTCCAGCCATTGTTCTCTCACTCCCTTGCTCTGTTAACCACAGTGGTCTTCCTCCAGTTCTTGAACTCATTGTGTCTTCTCCTGCCTCAAAACCTTTGTATATGCTGATACCTCTGCCTAGAGTGCCGTTCTAAGTCTGTTAGATAGGGTTTTCTAGGGAAACAGAACTGGTAGGAGACTCCTGTAAATAGTATGAGAGTTTATAAAATTGTTTCACATGACCATGGGGATACACAAGTCCAAATTCCATAGGGCAGGCTGCAAGCCAGGGGCTCTGATGAAGTTACCCAGGAGACTCTGGCTGTCTGAAATAGTGATGGCATTCTCTCTCTGAATGCTGAAATCACTTCTCCTTTTAAGGCCTTCAGCTGATTGGGTGAGACTTCACTCATTGTGGGACATTCTCCTCAGTAGATTGTAGATGTAACTAGTCATCTGCTATCCTGGCCTCCTCCCTGGAACCCATAAACCTCCCCAAATCCAGCAACTAAAAAGTTAATGCCAGCACTGCAAGGGATCCTAGAGGTCCTGCTCCATAGCCAGTGTTTGTTCTCATGGGATGAGGTCTATGGTGTGACTATGGGTAAATACTTTCAATATCACCCACTGATGATTAAAGTTCATGAAATGCCTTTGTATTACTGTTACCCCAGTGTTTGCTTGACCAAAGAACTAGGGACCATTACCTGGCCAAGTTGACACATTAGCCTAACCATTCCACTAAGTTAACTAACACTCTTTATCCTTCATATCTTGATATTTCCTCAGCAGCATCTCTCTGACCCCCTTGTTTATATTCTCTCATAGCAATATGCAGCACTCCTTTGTAGATACTACTGTAGTTACTATTTTACATTTTTAAAATTTCATTAATCCCTGCTGCCCTTTATTCTCTAATTTCTATGAGGGTTTATATTGTCTTTCTTACTGTTGGATTCCCTGTTCCTAGCGCATTGCCTGGCTTATACTAGGTACTAGATAACTACTTGTTGAAAGAACAAATGGGCTCTGAATACAAGAACAGTATCAGAAATGGCTTCTGCTCATTAATGCCTATATTCTTTTGAAAGGAAAATATTTATACAGAAAAACTAAATGCTAACTCCTTATTTTCATAAAACATAAGTAATAGAACAAAAAAAAAGTGGTTGATAAAATAAGCATAAGGAATTTTAAAGAAAAACCAAGATGACCCAGAGGATTTGGGGGAATTGCATAGACTAGAAATTCAATCTCACTTCATTGAGAATTTGGTGGACAGGTACTGAGAGGCAGTAGAATGAGACTTTTTTTTTAGAAGGTACCCGGGATTGAACCTGGACCTTCTACGTGGGAGGCAGGTGCTCAACCACTGAGCTACATCTGCTCTCAGAATGAGACCTTTTGTTGAAAGTTTTATCTCAACTGAACTTTAAATTTGATCATTTGGGAAGATGGCATTGGAGTAGGTAGGCAGGGCTTAAGTCTTACAAAAACAGCAGCGGAAGGGCAGAAGCTGTCCAAAAGAGCTACTTTGTAGGTCTGCAGACCAGGAGAGTGCCACATGTATTGTCCAGAAGGGAATGGGGTCAGAAAGATGAAGAGGCCAAAAGGAAACTGAGTTACTCACCCCATGACTGGGAACAGTACCCATCCCCCACCCTGGAATTAAATAGCCTTGGTATGGCCCATGGCTGCCAGCAGCAACTGAGAGGGAATAGACATCTTCCTCCCTGGTAAGAAGGGGTACGGGGAGGGATGAGTGTGGTTTCCCTTCAGTGAGTTTAACAACAGGGTCCTACTTTGAATTGTGGCTCTAACTGACCCAGAAACACCAGCCACTGGAAGTTGAAACAGCGGCCTCCATGGAAAGGTTCACCAAAGAGTGCCATCTCCTGGCAGGCTGGGAATGTGAAGGGGAAAAAAGTCTTTTTGGAGTCTCTCATGTCCTTATCCTCAGGTCCAGTTGGATCTAGTGTGCCCCTAATGACCCTGGTTTGATAACTTAAGTAGGGCAATATTAAAGATTTAGAGTAAATTGAGCAAAAAAATCCAATAACAGCCACGAAACAAAACCACACCATCAGAGTAAACTCACCAATGTAATCAGATGCCTAGAAATCAGCAAAAAATTATAAGCCATGCTAAGAAACAGGAAGAAATGGCCCAGCCAAAAGAACATGTTAAAAATCCTGAAGAGCCACAGGATTTAAAACAGCTAATCAAGGGGAGCAGATGTAGCTCAGTGGCTGAGTGCCTGCTTCCCATGTACAAGGTCCTGGGTTCAATCCTTAGTACCTCCTTAAAAATAAAAACAAAACAGGATGAAACAACTAATCAATGATGTTCACCTAAATCAGTTCAAGGAGTTAAAGGAAAATATGGCTCTATTTTGATCAAATTTAAAGTTCAGTTGAGATAAAACTTTCAACAAAAGGTCTCATTCCGAGAGCAGATGTAGCTCAGTGGTTGAGCACCTGCCTCCCACGCAGAAGGTCCAGGTTCCATCCCGGGTACCTTCTAAAGTCTCATTCTACTGCCTCTCAGTACCTGTTCACCAAATTCTCAATGAAGTGAGACCAAATTTCTAGTCTATGCAATTCCCCCAAATCCTCTGGGCCATCTTGATTTTTCTTTAAAATTCCTTATGCTTATTTTATCAACCACTTTTTTTTGTTCTATTTGAAATTAAAGGATATCAGGAAGACACTGGGTGAACATAAAGAAGAGTTTGAAAGCTTGCAAAGAACAGTAACAGATGGTATGAGAACGAAAGACAAAATGGATGAGATTAAAAATACATTAGGGGGGAAGCGGCTGTAGCTCAATCGATTGGGCTCCCGTCTACCATATGGGAGACCCTGGATTCACGTCCCAGGACCTCCTTGTGAAGGCAAGCTGGCCCGCACCCACAGAGCTGACGCCCTGCACCTACAGAGAGCTGGCACAAGATGACATGACAAAGGGAGACAAGCAGACAAGCAAAAGAATGTGCAGCAAATGGACACAGAGAGCAGACACCAAGCAAGCTGCGGGTGAGGAGGGGAGATAAATAAAAATAAAAAAATCTTAAAAATACAATGGGGGGAGTGGATATGCCGCAGGTGGTTGAGAGCCTGCTTCCCACACGGGAGGCCCTTGGTTCGGTTCTTGGTGCCTCCTAAAAAACAAAAAAACAACAAGCAAACAAATGAAAAAAACCAACTCAGGGGAGCCAGTGTGCTCAGTGGCTGAGTGCTGGCTTCCCATATATGCAGTCCTGGGTTCAATCCCCAGTCCTGGTACCTCAAAAACAAGGAAAACAACAACAAAATTAGAGACATATAACAGTAGGTTTGAAATGGCAGAGGAACAGATACACATATTAGAGGACAGAGTGTCTGAACTTGAACAGAGAAAAGAATAGAAAAAATTGAACATGGTCTTAGGGAATTGAATGACTGCAAAATGCACAATCATATGTATTATGGGTGTCCTGGAAGGAGAAAATAAAGGAAGAGGAGCAGAAAGAATATTTGAGAAAACAAAGGCCAAAGATTTCCTAACCCTTATGAAAGACATAAATATCAATATCTAAGAAGGACAACATACTCCAAACAATAAGTCTGAAAAGACCTACATTAAGACACCTACTATTTAGAATAAACAAACAAATGGAAGGACATTTTAGATTCATGGATTAGAAGGCTAAATATCGTTAAGATGTCAAGTCTACCTAAAGTGATTTCCATATTCAGTGCAATCCTAATCTGAAGCCTTTTTTGTAGAATTGGAAAACCAATTATCAAATTTATTTGGAAGGGTAAGGGTCCCCAAATAACCACTACTAGGAATATATTCAGAAGAACTGAAAGCAGATATAGGCAGACATTTGCACACTGATGTTCATTGCAGCATTATTCAGAATTGTGAAAGATGAAAACAGCCTAAGTGTCCTTCAACCAATAAATGGATAAACAAAATGTGGTTATCCATATGATGGAATAGTATTCTGCTGTAAATAGAAATGAAGTTGGGATGCATATGGACAACATGGATGAACCTTGAGGACCTTATGTTAAGTGAAATAAGCCAGACACAAAAGGACAAATAATGTATGGCCTCACTGTTGATTAAATACAATGAGTACCCCTCCACATATACCTTGGGTTTGTGCATGTTTTCTGCTGGGTGGGATCAGAGGGTGATTTCTCTTTTACATGTACATACGCTAAATAAACATAATTTTAAAACATTATAAATAAATACAGTGAGTAAATTCATGGAGTTAAACTCTAGAATATAGGTTATTAGGAGATAGAATGAGGGTTGAGAAGGGGGAGCTGATGCTTAATGTATGTACAATTTTTTTTTTAAGATTTTCTTATTCTCCCCTGCCTCGTTTGTGCTCACTGTCTGCTCTTTGTGTCTGTTCATTGTGTACTCTTTGTGTTTGCCCATCTACTTTTAAGAGGCACCAGGAACTGAACCTGGACCTCCCATGTGGAAGGAAGGTGCCCAATCGCTTGAGCTACATATGCTGCCCACTTGTGTCTCTCATTGTATTTCCTCATTGTGTCTCCTTGTTGCATCATCTTGTTGCATCATTCCACCACACCAGTCCATTGCGTCAGCTCACTGTCTTGCTTGTCTTCTTTAGGAGGCACCAGGAACTAAACCTGGGACCTTCTGTGTTACAGACAGGCACCCAACTTCTTGAGCTACATCCTCTTCCCTGTATGTAGAATTTTTAAATAGGTTGATTGTAAATGTATGGAAAAGGGTTAGAGTTGTTAGTACAAATACAAGAATGTTCTTCTGTGAATTAGAACAAATGTGTATCACTATTACAAGGTATTAAGAATATGATGATATGGGGAAAATACAACTGATGTAACTTATGGACTATAGTTAACAGTAATATTGTAGTATTTTTGCATCAGTGGCAAAGAAGGTACTTTATCAATGCTAAGGGTCAAAAATAGGGGATGTGTAACGGGATATGGGATTTTCTCTTTTGGACTAAAGAAAATGCTTTAAATTAACTGAGGTGATGACAGCATAACTATGAACTCTGAGAGCAACTGAGTATATACTTTGGATGGATTGTACAAGGCATGGGACCATGTAATACAACTAACCCCATGGTAGATGATGGACTGTGGTTAACAGTACAAATATGAGAACATTCTCTCATGAACTATAACAAGTATACAGTACTATTACATGGTCTTAATAATAGGGTAGTTACTGGGAAAATTATACCAAATGTAAGTTACAGATAATAGCAGTAATATTTTGATGATGTTCTTTCATCATTTATAACAAACGCTCCACAACAGTACAGGATGTTTGTGTTGGGGTGATGATAATGGAATCCATATGTTATACATGATTGTTTTATAAACTCAACCCTTTTTATTTATTTATTTTTCTGGTGATCACCTTTTTTAAAAAATATATATATATTTTTAAAAGATATATAGATCACACAAAATGTTACATTAAAAAATATAGGGGATTCCCATATGCCTCTCTCCCACACACCTCACTTTTCCCACATCAACAACTTCTTTCATTAATAATAAAAACCACTATCTAAAAAATGTTTGAACACAATGCATACTCTGGTTTGTTTGTTTTTTTTAATTTAATGCCTACCAGTATTGAGTTGGTTGGTCATTTATATGTCTAATCAAGTTTTCGTATTACAGCAAGAAAACAGTTTAACCCTTCTCAGAAGCATTATAAAACTTCTTCTCTTCCTCTTAGTCCTCTTCTTCCTGCCTCCTCTTCCCCTTCATCCTTGTCTTATTTTAAGTTTATACAAATTGTAGCCAATGACCTATGTACGAAAGTTACACATCAGGCAGAGAATTATGAATTGCCATAGCATATACCTGTGCAAACTTTGCCTTGCATAGAATATATCTGTTCTTGCACTGCAATTGAATTGTTAGCACTGGTAGCACCGTGGGTGGTTAATGTTAGCTTAAGTTTGGATCACTATACAGTGGCTTAAAATGTGTTACATGGATCATTCTCAAAGGTAGTAGGCTTTATATGCATAAGATTTTCAGCTTTTTCCATGTCATTATTTTCCAGAGTCTGCTATGTGTACCACAGGTAGCACATGTGATGATTTTTTGGCAGTACACTAATGAAATTTATTTCATTTAGTAGCTATATATTTATTGCAAAAAAAAAAAAAAACCCAAATACTTCTAACATGTTAATATTTTTGATAGTACAATCTTTCCTTTAACAAAGCAACTTGTTTTTTTAAAAAGATGGTATGCTTATAAAGTAAAAATCAGACCATAAATTGATAAACCCTTTTAAATGATATAGAATCACTGAAATGTTTGAATAGAACATAGACTTGAGTCAGCATGGTGTATACAACCTACATTCAAGTGTTCAAGAAATGAATTGATAGACATATAGGTGGATAGATAAGTAGAGTGATATGGCAAATGTGACAAAATATTAAAACTGGGTGACTAGGGATGATAAGGCTATGTTAGAGTTCACTGTATGGGATTTGTATTATTTCTGAAATGGTCCTGTAACTTTGGAAGTATTTCAAAATAATAAGTTAAAAGGAGGGGGAAGAAGAGGGAGGATGAGAACTGAAAAAGGTTTGTTAGACCTTAAATTTTAAAATAATATGAATATCAATTTCTTCTCATTGTTTATCTCCTCACTTGCAGGCTTCTTGTCATACATTTTCTTGGAGTAATTAACATTTATTGGATCCTTTGTGTATTATAGACATTATTCTAGTTATGTATTTATTAATCCTTTCTCTGTTTCCTACTGCCCAGTGTGAGTGAAGAGAATATTTTCTCTGTGTCCTTGGGCAAATACTGTTTCTGAACCTCACTTTTCACGTCTATTAAAGGAGAAATATTGCCCACCTTAGAAGATTGTGAGACTTAAAAGTAACATATAGATTCACGAGCCTAGAGACTAGCATTCTGTAGATGCTTCTTAAATACTGGTTATATGTACTGTTTTTCTTTCTGCTGCTGCTTACTCTGCCTGTCCCGTTTAGTGTCATCTTAATGGACTCTTATTATAGTAAAATTCTTCACATCATAAAAAACACATTTAGGACTGAAAATTCCATGTGTGGAGCAAAACCACTATGAGTAAGTACAAGTTCATCACACTATTATCATGAGTACACTAGAAAAAATTACATCATCCCATTAACAAAATAAAGTGTGAATTTTATGAACTCTAAAAATAGTTCTGTGTTGATAAGAAAAAATAGCTTGAAATGTCTTGTGGAAGTTTCTGTGAAATATCCTTGTTTTGTACTTATATAAACTAATAGGCATTTGAGTTGTAATATTTATTAGTTTTCCGCTATTAGTTATGATTTTAGAATCACAGAAGAAGCAGCATCATACAGTAAAATGTGAGTTGTGGAGAGAGTAAAGGTTTTGCCGCATGATTTAGTAGCAGTGTGACCTGAGAAAGTTGCCTAATCTCTCTGTTTCTATTTCCTCAATTATAAAAATAGTACTCATATCTAGAGTTGTTGTGAGGATTAAATGAGGGTGATACGTATAAAATGCTTAGAAGAGTGTATGGCACATAGTATATAGTCAATAAATGTTAGATGCTGCTTCCAGTTTTGTTGTTATTTGCTGTGAGACTTTTGGCTGTTCTTTAACCTCTCTAGACTTCAGTTTCCTCACCTGTAGAATGTTTACATCATTTATTATTATAAGGATGAATAGATGTCCTTAGGATGTATTAAAGGGCATTGAGCTCCCATAAATGTTAATTTTCTATTATGCCTCTGACTAGTATTAGCTATGGAGAAGTGGTGGAGGAGGTATGCTGCTGCCACTGATATAAAATTCTTAATTCCATAAATTGGAGTAAATTAGCAATATTTATTTCCCAATAATAAAGTAATTAAGAAAATTGCCATTTTTTCTACCAATTCCCACATCTTTTACTTTTCAGACAGTGCTACAACGAGTAATTGAAGATGGCTCAAAATATGGATTAAAAAGTGAACTTTTCTCTGGTCTTCCCCAAAGGAGGGTAGTGGTTGAATTCAGGTGAGTGCCTACTCATTTTATGTATTGGTTGATCAAGTGAACTGGGTTTTACCATCATCTGGGGGCTCATTAAATTACATGTAGACAAATTGAAAACCAGTGAGATTATATTATTTTCTTAAGGTCATGGTGAATTGATGGTTAAACTGTCAATGAAAATAGATTTTTTTGGACTCCAACCAAAAAGTCTAGTGGTTATTTAGGCTTTTGGGTTTTTTTCTTTCTTTTTTAGTTTAAGCATCTAAGAATTACTTTTTTGGAAGAACTGGTTCTTAGTTGTAGTAACCTCTTAAAGCAGAGGTAGTGGTTACCATCATATTAAAAATTTTAAAGTGATTTGATTACCAGAGAACAGTCTTACGGTATTTGTAATATGTTTTTAAAATTACCAGAAAAATTGCTTGAGGTTTTAATATGCCTCTGAGTAGTCTTCGTAACTTTATAATGTGCTACTAGTGCAACTGTTTAATGTGTGCATGGTGTTTAGATAACCAAAAAGAGAAAATAGAATGCTGGGAACTCACACTTTCAGAGTACAGTTGATAGGTTGACAGTTCAAGAAAAGTATTAGAGCTTTCCAAAAAAGTATTAATTGCCTTCTGAAATCTGAGGAAGCATCTTGATGAACTTTTGTTTTTCTACTTAGAAAGAACTTGCTAAGGCATTTGTCTTCAATATATATTTTTATGGAGGATTATAAAAAATTGATAGGGATTATAGGTTTGCTAACTGATTATTGCAATTTATGGTAATTTTTGGAATAAGTTATGATTAGCACCTGGATAATCAGAGAAAGAGTAGATTTTATGGGATTCCACATTTGTATTGTCTCTGCTACTCACTCGTGTCTATAGAACAGACAGTTTCTCTAAGACTCTGACTTACCTGTTTTGAATAAGCTAATGTTCCTGTGGAGCAGACAGATCTTATGAATCTTATACTACCAGTACACCCTAGTTGTGATATTTAAGGTTGGGTTTCAATATTTGTGGCATCAAAGAGAGGAGAGGGACTTCATGCAGATATCCTCACACCAGAGAATAACTATCCTAAGATATTCCCCAGAGAAAGTTGCCTACTTTTTTAATTATCTCTTCTTGCATAACATTCTACTGCAAAATTTACACAGGGATTGGCAAACTTCAGCCCACAGGTAAAAAGCAGCCTGTCACCTGCCACTTGTCATTGATTTTGTAAATAAAGTTTTACTGGGACATAAAACGCCACATGCATTTGTTTGCATATTGTCCAGGGCTGCTTTCTCATTACAAGGGCGGGGTTGAATAGCTGCAACAGAGACTGCATGGCCTGCAAGCCTGAAATATATACTATTTGGCCCATTAGGAAAAGTTTGCTAACACTGCTTAATGGCTTAAAACAATCATTTTGATGCTCATGACTCCCTGGGTCAAAAATTAGACAGTGGTTGTCATACCTGTGGTCATTTATGGAGCTCTGGTCTCTAAAGTCTTTACCGGGGCTAGAAATCCAATGTAGCTCATTTACTTAGCTGGCACCTCAGCTGGGAGCCTTTCTACATTCTTTCCAGCAGGTTAGGAAGACCTCTTTACAAAGGTAGTTGAGGCTCCAAGATAGTGAAAGCACCTAGTCATAGAACAAGCATAACATCATTCCTGTCACTTTCTGCTGGTCAAACAAGTCACAATATCAGCCCCAATTTAAGGGGAGTGAAAATAGACATCTCTTAATGGCAAGAGTGTCAAAGAATTTGTAGCCATCTATAATTCTTTTCATTTTTGTCTTTATTTGAGTTAACATAGACATCGTTTTCTTCTCTGTGGAGGCATTTCAGTACCGTATTATTCTTATGCACTTCTGTATTTCATTACTAGTAGATAAAGGAAAATCAACAGTGAGGCAGTAGAGTATCTTTTGTTGTACATTCATCCTTCAAATAATGCCTTTGTAAGTTTTTAGGAGTGTGAAAAATTGCTACCAGTGCTCACTTTGCGCACCTTCTTCCTAATTTTGACTTCAACTACATCACCCTTCCTCCCCATCTGAGCTTTTGAAATACAAAGACCCAGTCCGTCTCATTCATTGATTCCCTGGTTTTTCTCCTAAGTTTTTGTTTCCCATATCATGCTCCATTTTGTTTATGCTTACAAGAAATGTTTAAAAATAACCTATACTGTTTGAGTTTTATTCTATAGGCTTTTTGTATGGGAGTTAATTTGCTTATGAATTTCCCCTTTTTAGTTTTTTTCTAAAGCAGTGAAAGAAGGCTGGAACTTAAGTGAGCATCTGAATGCTGATGAAGGCACAGCCCATCTCCTGGCAGCCATCTTTACTGTCTGATATTTTCTGTCTGATGTTGCTGAGGGACCATTGCTGCTCCCTCCTTCAGAAGTTTTCTTGATGCTTCTGTGCTTACCATTGTGTTTCAGAGTAGAGACAAACAGATAGGAGATAGGGCCAAAACTGATAGAGAAAACACTGTTCTTGAATTTCTTCTGAAAAGAGAGGTGGGAAGAAGAAATTTTAAAATATATAATCTCTAGAGTAGACCAGGAAACTTTCATCCCTGCTCCTCCTAAAAGCAAAAATTAATCACTGTGCTTTAGAAACCTGCCCTCTAAATTGAGATGATGATTAACAATAGGTTAAGTAACTTACTCATGGTTACAGAGCTAACTCTGACATCTTTACTTCCTCCTAATACATAGTTGAGGTTTTCATATATTGTCCAATCTAAGAGCAGTGTGATAAAAGTGCCAGAGTAAATGACTCCCTTGAAGCTGACCGCTATTCTCTACTGTCTGAAAGTTCAGCCTTTCTTACTTTGTTCAGATCAAACCTGCAGAGGGAGAACAGTCAATAATTGTAGTCTTCCTTCTTTCCTCAGCAGAGCACCCACACACTTAGACTGCCTCCCCAACCCCACCCCACCCACCACCACCACTATTTCAAATGTGCAGTGCTGTCCTTTCAAAACACATTGGGGGGAAGCAACTGTGAACTCAAGCAATTTAGCTCCTGTTTACCATATGGAGGACCTGGATTCGATACCTGGTACCTCCTGGTAAAAAAAGAAAAAAGGCGTCCCAGACCTGTGAGGCACAGAGAGGCATGGGCCCCCATGCAGTAGAGCAGTGCACCAAAAAGATGATGGCACAATCAGATAGGAAAAAAAAAAAAAAAAACGGATGGGGACCTCTGGTATGGTCTGGAAATCCAGGAAATCAGGATACCAATTCTGACTGCTAATAACTGACTCAGTGGTTTGGGATGGGGCACTTTATTTCTCTGGTCTATTTTCTTACCTGGAAAATAAGAGGAGTAATATCTCCTTTCTTGCAAGTTTGAGGAGATTATATGAAATACAGGTGTCTGGAATGTAATTTATAGTAGGATTTGTGTTTTCCATTTCATTCCATACAAAGAATGAAAGAGAATGGCAAATTTAATGGTTTCAAGGGATCGTTTGTCCAGGCTGAAAGCCTAGATAGATTTTATTTTACTAATACTAAAGGAAGAAGACAAAGAAGTGAAAGTTTTGTTTGTTTTGAACAGATAATATAAATAAATACCTAGTTTTTAAAAATAAATAGATTACTAAAGGGTATTGGGTGAAAGGGAAGTCTCTTTCCTGTCCCAGTTTCCCAGTTCTTTCCTTATGGGCATCTACCAATATCCTTTTCTTATTATTCTCTGCCCTTATAAACAGATCACACACATTACACATTGTTCTACTCCTTGCTTTTTTCATTTATCAATGTATTTTGAGTTTCCTTCAATATTAATATCTTATTTTTTACTGTTTCATAGTATTCCATTGTCTGGGCTTTTTTTTTTTTTTTTTTTTGAGCTTTGTTGAGGTATAATTATATGTAGTACAATTCACCAGATTTAAGCATATAATTTGATGAATTTTGGTAAAGGTGTTCAATTATGATACCACCACAATTATGATATAGAATGGTTTCTCAGTCTTTTCTATTTTACTGATTTTGGTTTTTATCTATATTATTTATTTTTATTCTGCTCCCTTTGGGTTTAATTTGTCTCTCTTTTTTTAGTTTCTTAAAGAAGCTGAGATCATTATTTGACACCTTTCTTCTTTTCTAATATTAACATTCCATCCTGTACATTTTTCTGCTTTAGCTGCATCCTGCAAATTTTGATGGTAAAACAGTGAAATGGTCCAGTCCTAGGGTTCATTTCATACTCTACAGTCCTGCCCTTTGTCTGTTGTCTGGAAACCAATGTTTCATATATTTTTCTAGTTTTCTGGTTGCTTTTAAGAAGAAGGGTAAGTCTAGTCCCTGTTAGTCTATCTTGCCTGAAAGTAGAAGGTTTCTTATTTTTTTAACTCTATTGAAGGACAATTTACTTTATTTCTAACTGATGATTTAGTGAACATCCTTGTAGTTTCATAATTTCACAATTATGTACATATAGTTGTAGGATCAAGTTTTTTAATTATAAAACCCTTAAAAAGGGTATAACAAGGTTTTGGAGTCACTCAGACCAAAATGTAACTTATAAACGTTACCACTTTTACCTAACTCTGTTCAAGTTAATTTTTCTTAAAAAAAAAAAATTGAAAACTTACAAAATTTCCAAACATGCACAAAATAGTGAAAATAGTATAATTAACCCCCATTTGCTCATCACCCATTTTCAAGAATCATCAGGATATTGCCCCATTTACTTCATCATCTCTTTCTGTTGTTTAGTTTCTTCATATGTGAAAAGAGATGAATACCTTACCTCACAGCTCTTATAGGTATTAAATGAGTTAATATATGTAGAGTGTGTAAAATTGTCAGGTAATGAGTACTCTAGAAGCCTACACTATTATTAAATTATTGATTATAACTTCTCAAGGACATGCAAGAATGATAAATATGTTATTTGGAGTGATGAATCATGTTTTATTCTGAAAATGTTTATGCATAAATATTTTTGTCTATTTTAATTTCTGATATAGTAAATACTGATATTACCCATATAAACAATGTCTTTGGGGTCCCCAGTAATTTAAGAGTATAAAGAGTTTGAGGACCACTGCATTAAGCTTAACATCAAATTTATCAACATTGTCTGTGTCTCTGAATTTCTTCTTTGTATCAATCCTTAAATATATCAGCTTCATAAGTATGCCACTTCTGTATTTGGTACTACCTCTTAACTCATAGGATCAATTTCACTAAAGATAATACTTTCTGAGTTCTAATTTATCTTTGCTCTAAATTTCTAATTTTTAATTTATCTTTGCCTCAAATTACCAAACGCCTTAGTCCTCAATTATGTTAAACTATGGAGGCATGACCTAGTTCATTTTTAGAACTCTTGTTCTTAGAACAGAAATATAACTTTTGCAATTTGTTGCAGTTCACCTAATATTGCCAAAAAATTTCACGTTGGACATTTGCGTTCTACAATCATAGGTAAGTGGAATGCAAACATGCCTTTGGGGCAGCATTTGATAATACAAATTAATGGTTTGGTACTTTAATGACAAAATAAAGCAGCGAAGAAACAAACCAAACCAACAAACAAAAAAAGGTTTCAAATTGATTTGAGCCTAATGCTACTTGAATATTACCTGAAAAAAAGAAAAGGAAAATTGGTTAGAAATGGGAAAAAGAAATTTCTTTCAAAATGAAAAGATTAAATTAGAAACTATTTTTAACTAGTATGTGTGTTATGATGTTATTTTTATAAAAATATGTATGTATATGGAGAAGAACCAGAAAATGCAAAAATAGGAATAATTACATGGGAAAAATAGTAATTCACCCCAATTTTTTGTTGTTATCGTTTATATACTTTGCATTTGAAAAAAACCTCAGTCTTTCCAGAGGACCTGGAAAAGAAGGTAGCTATGGTAATTTAAGCTACTTACCAGAATTTATTTGTAGAAAACTAAGTCCACTTTTAGTAAAAGCAGGAGGAGGATGGCGTATTACATAATTTTGAATGCTTTTGAGCAGGCCGACATAAATGACTCTCAAAACTACACCACAATAGCATGGCCATTAAGGAGCTGTTGCCACTTCCACAATCAGGAATCCACTGTTTCAGAGCCACACTACCACTGCCTCACCCTCTAGACTAGCAAAAGAGGCATCTCCATATCCTGTCTTGGAATATTCTTTGATAAGACACCATGGCTTCTTTTAGTGGTACAACAAAAATAAAAACAATATCCCCTACAAATGTACTTGCCAGAAAAAATTAACTCCACCTCTGCCTCAACTTCTAACTTCTAAATCTTGTGCAAAGCGTCTCTGGTTGCCTGAACCTAAATCACTTCTGGAACCCTAACTGCAAGAGGTTCAGGTTTTCACCCTGCAGTGTGTGAGTGTACACTGGATGTTGAGCATCAGGCCACCACTGGCAACACAGGAAGGTGACAGCTTTAGACAACTGCAGGCTGTGAGGGAACAGGCATGCAGAGGATGGACTTCAATGTTTGAAAGGAGGCAGAATGAGCTATTTTGGAATAAAGCAGTATAGCACAGATTCTTTAAGGCATAGCCAAATTATATATTTCTTGTTAATTACTGAGATTGGTTTGGTTTGGTTTGGTTTTTTTTTTTTTCCTGTCTTTGGAATCAACTTAGATTAGCAACTACTCAAACCTGTATTCTCAATTACCATCAGTGCTGATGAAAATTCTGTTCTTGTGAAAAATGCTGAAATTCTTTGGAATAACTGCCCCTGATGTAATTCCTTACTCCCTTTCCATAACATAGATGAAAACATTATAATGAATGTTCTAGTAAAAATATTGAGTTAGTGAATTTTTTTAAAAGAATTTTGTGTTATGCTTTTATAGAAGAGAATCACATGGTTCTTATGCCAAAGCTGATAAACAAGAATGAAAAACTCTATCTTTTCTTGATTACTAGGAAATTTTATAGCAAATCTCAAAGAAGCTTTAGGACATCAAGTAACAAGAATAAATTATCTTGGAGATTGGGGCATGCAATTTGGTAAGTATGTTTGAGGTTTTATTTTTCATTTCATTGTAAGATTTAAATTTCTTCTATTTTTTAAAAAAAATTATTATCACATCACTTTATCAGCTGGATAACATAAAAAAAGACTCCCATTGGATGAAGTGGTGTCTCCTACCTATTATTTTTCCCTAATGGTCCTTTTGCATAAAATCTTTTTTGTACTTGTTAGAGTAGCTGTCACCACACAAATAAGTTTTGGGGAAGGAAACTTTACAAATTCAGAGTAAGACCTGCCAAGTCCTTATTTAAGAGTAGGGGCTTATGTATATTAGTTAAATGCAGAAGTGAGTATATGGGAAAAAGTAAGTTTAGCTAACTACACCCTTCTAACCACTGCCCTACCATTTTTAAATCTACTGATGTCCATCCTCCCTGCTTGGCTCCTCATTATACCATGGGTCAGTAGGCTGGAGGAAAAACAAAGTGTGATACCACAGCTTCCCCTTTAACTGCCCAGGGCGAGGGTCAAAAGGAAAAGAGGAAACAGGAAGAGAGATGAGACCTTTACAGTTGAGTGCCACAAATGATCTGTAATATCATATATTTATTCAGAACCATTCCTAACTCATATAAAGCAGAAATTGAGGTGGGCGGTAGGGTTGGGAGAGGCAAGAAAAATGAAGGTAGTGATGGAGTGGTAGCATGGGAAATACAAGTTCTTTAAATTTCTGGTAACCACGTGTATTTTAAGATCCTGCCTCCTAGTGTCACCTTTGTGATGCATTCTCTGACACACAGGCACACCCTTGCCCACCTTCTCATGTTTCTGATACCCAGCTCTGTTCAAATAGGCCTTATTTTATCATATTCTTATTTGTGTGCTTCTCTCCCCTGCTAGCCTATATGTGAAGGCACTGACTGTGACTTGATTATTTTTGCATCCACAATGCTTTGTATATAAGAATAACAAATGAATCTGTCCTGGAAGTATTTGACAATATTAATCCAAAATAAATAAAGGTTAGATAATATTTTAAAGCTTCTCTAAAGTGTGAAATATGCATAGCCAGTTCTAAAAATCTCTGATAATATTATGTTCCATATCTAGTAAAATGAAGTCATAGTTTTCCAAAGAAAGGCCATTTCATATGAAGGAATTTTTTTCATGACATATTTATCATGACCTTCTCCTATTAATGGCAGCCTTTCAATTAATAATAATCTTTTTCAGACAGTGAGTAGGGTAGAACTTGAACCCGTTACTGTACTCTTACTGTTCAATGTGGAGGAATCAGAGAACATGGCTACGTTTTACAAATCAACCTGTAGTTTGCAACAGCTGGTAGTCAGAGATTTAGGCTCCAGGCTTGACAGTCCAGATTTAATAGATGGCATCCACTTTATGTTAGTCTGATGGATGGAGACATTTCTGAGGCATTAGTAGCAAATAGTGATTATGGTATTCATTACATCTTAGCTGCAGGATTTCATTATAGCAGTTTTCTCCTAAAGGCTACTATGGTTAGTTGTCTGTCAACACTTCCATTACAATCATCATTGTTGCAGAGTTTTCATTTTGGCTGTTTCAGCTATCCCCTATTGAAAGTTGGCAGACAGTTCCTAACACAGAGTCAGTTTTTGAAAATGTATTAGATTGAGTGTTCAATGGAACTGGCCTTTACTTTTACCATTTCTGCTTTTTTAAGAACACTCTGGGCATCTTTCCACACTCTGCTCCCAAGGCCCTGAATCATAATCACTTTCGCTGTTGCTTGAAAGCAAATAGAGCTGGTACATATTTGTTGTCCTTCTCGTTCCTGTCTAAGCCCTAGAGTATTGTGTATTCCTGTGTTCATTAGCATCCTCTTTTCTGCTCAGCCTTTATGGACTAGTGTACAACAGCAAGACCCAGTGGCAACAGCTCCTTTTCACCCAAAGCTTGGTAATAGATTGTTGTAGAAATAGTTTTTGGCCCCAGGTTGCATATATCCTTTTACACTGAAATTATCATCGTTTATCAAAATATCTTAAGAGCATAAACATGTACCATCCATACTAAGAAATTTCATTACTTGTTTGAAAACTTTAGTTACTATTTTTTTTTAATTTAATTTGACACTGTCCCTGACATCCTCATTTATAATCAAAGACTGGAAAAAATATAATTGACAAAAGAAAAATATATGGCCAAATAAAATAAGAATTTTGCTGTTTGATCCCTCTCATTTGGAGAAGTGGTCAGGGATGTTTTGAGTTATATCTCTTATTTTTTTCCCTTCATTTGTTTATTTAAGTACTAATATTATAACGCAAAGACCATTCCTAACTTTAACTCTTCCAGGTTCATTAAGAAAGTTTTCAAAATCATTTCAGATAATTTTATTTTCACAAGTTTTGAGTATCCAATGTCTAGCATCATGATGTCCTTTCAAAGAGTAGCTGCTCAATAAATGCTTATTTTATTAATGTGTGGTAGGGAGGCATTGAACACTCTTGGGACAAAGATAATTTAGTTCTAGATCATACCTTTGATGAGCTCATAGTCTGTTGGTTTCCATGAAGTTAATTTCCTTGATCTACTGAAATTAAATTTGATTTGCATCAATTTATGGGCATAGAGGAAGACGATATGCATAGCCTGTGTTTAGCAATAGTTCTCAGGATACATAATTATGAGAAATTGAGCTTTCCATAGAATTATACCTGTTCTGTGCTATGCCTATTCTCTACTGTTCCATTTTATAATTTTTCATTTACTGATTATTGTGGTAGGTCTTCTGGGAACTGGCTTTCAACTGTTTGGCTATGAAGAAAAACTCCAATCCAATCCTTTACAGCATCTCTTTGAAGTAAGTCGACAAGGAACAATATTAGCAAGTGCTTGAACTTTTTTTCCCCAGAATCCTATGCCTCTTAGTAACATATTTGTTATCCCAGAGGTTTAAAAAAATCTGTTCCTTAAAACAAGGGGCCAAAACTTGATTGAAAATGTTACTTTTATTTTACTAGGGAATTCTCTTCATTTTCATTTCCAAGTCTTCATTTATTGCTATTTTAGTTGATTTGGGGCAGTATTTCTACAGTTTTAGAATCTTCTTAGAATAAACACATAGAGTAACAATTTTGATAGAGAAATTTACGATTCTGTCATTTTATATATATATATATATATATATCCTGCAGCTTTCTTCCTGGTGATAACTGTAATTCATTTAGATTTGCAAAGCAGGTGCATATACCTTTTTGTTCTTTTCCTGGCGGTAGTGGGGGAGGTATGTGTGTTTTTCCATGAATTTGTGTGCACTTTTATTATTTATGTCTTTCAGGTCCCTTTCATGGCTTTTACCCAATTTTTAAAAAAATTTAATTGTCTTTTTTTTAAAGATTCATAGATCACAAAAATTGTTACATTAAAAAATATGAGAGGTTCCCATATACCCCACACCCCACCTCCCCCTACTCCTCCCACATCAACAACCTCTTTCATCGTTGTAGCAACACTTTTATCCAATTTTAATAACTTTCCATTCTACTTCATTTGTCCCTTGGGTACTTTACCATCCTCAGACCTTTCCTGGAGTTCACTAATAAAACTCTCCTTGTCCAAGTAATCTCCAGAGATGTGTTTCCTTTTCATTGTCCTAGTTGTTACCTTTGCTATTGCTGGTCCTTGCAAGAGGAAGCCATGTTGGTGACATTCCAGGGGATCAGACTAAAGATGTTGTTCCTTTGTGTGAGGAAAAGCACTTGCCAAAAAACACTTTACTTCTCCAGCCAAAGAAAGTGCTTCATCATTTTCCTTTTTGTTAAATGATTTTTCTCCCGCCCCTGGCTTTGTAGTTAAATTTAACAAAAACACATACTCATTCTCAAGGACCTATAAAGGTTTGTAATTTCCTCCTGAGTCCATACATAACACTGTACTGTAAATGCTTACATTTTATTTACATAACACTGTACTGTAAATGTTAACCAGAAGACTTTTTTCCCTCTTTCTCATTGAGTTTTGATTTACAGGAAAGAGTTTAAAAATGAATAATTCTTTTGGTTGTCTTTAAATAAGGTGTGCCCCACCGCCTTAGTTTGAGGAATTTTTTAAAATCCTTGAATAATGAGAAGTATTTTTTACCATAAACTTGGCAAACCTTTCATCATATCTAGACTTTCAGAGACAGTCCATGGCACAGAAAGTACAAATGCTTGTAATGGATATCTAGTGTCATTGTGAGAACATTTTTAAAGATTTAGAGTACCACCTGACATGTAGAGGAGTCTTTCTTCTCCCACTACCTCTCAAAAGTTTACTATTTTAGTTTTGGTTTTTCTAAATTATTATGTATTTTCTTTCTTATGTTTAAACCTATCATTATTTCATTTTCCTATTAATTATATTTGGCAATATTCTTGGCTTCATTTTTGAAGAATTTTTGGATCACAATAGGATTACAACTGTGACAGGGGAAGATCATTGGTGTGGGGTGTCAGTGATGGGGGATACATGGGAGGAATTTCACCTGGGCATAAATGTTTTCAAATGTTCATGGGGCATTGTCACAGTAAGTGGAGATTCACACAAAAACCAAAAGTATATTGAATTCCTATCCTGGGGAGCTCTGCCACATTCTCTAATGGAAGAGCAACAGTCCCCCAAGTGCGGGGCAATTACTAGTGAAGGATGGTCCATTTATGGGCCCTTGATATTGACAGTTATGCTTATGAGTCTTTGCTCTTGAAATTCCAACTTAACCTATTGCTGTAGGGTGCCTAAGAGTTACCTCATGAGAGCCTCCATGTTGCTCAAATGTGGCCTGTCTCAAAGCCAGTCTCACATATAAATGCATTACCTTCCCCTCAGAGTGGGACATGACTCCTGGGGATGAGCTCCCTGGCACCAAGGCACCAAATACCAATGAGCAATGCAACTGGAAAAAGACCTTGAATAAAAGGGGGAAAAGGCAAAGGCTAATGAGTTTATGTGGCTAAGAGACTTCAAAGTGAGTCAGGAGGTCATCCCAGAGATAACGGTTATACACATCTCAGCAGGATCTCATGGACTGCCAAAGTAGATACTACCCCAAATAGTGGGGTTACTAAGAGCTCTGGAGACACCCAGGTCTGACGGTCATGGCAGATAGCTCCAGAGTTGGGTGCCTTGCCAGTGGGCCCTAGTGTGGAGTTTGTGCTCCTGAGTGTGACAGAGTTGTACTTAGATGTGACTTCTCTCCATGTGCCTCTTCTGTCCCTTCTATTTGAACCAATAAGTGATGCTGGAGTTGGTAGGTGTACATTTAAGAGACTTGAATCTTTGGGCTGTCCATGTGCCAGCTGGGCCCTGAGCCTTAGCAGAGTTGCAACACCTACTCTGCAGTTAATTGGACTCACCCAGGACAACTAACAAGGAGATGAGGATGAACAATCACCATACCACGGAATCAAGAGGGTCTACAACTTCAAGCAAGAGAGTCCCATCCATCAGCCATATGAGATCGAGGCTCCCTATCAATTCGAGGTGGGAGTGGCATCACCATCCCAGAATTCTCAGGATTTGGGAATGAAATATAGACCAAAGTAAGGTAAGGACCGAGAGGCAGGGTTACTTCTGATTACCCTAAAACTCTAGGGACAATAGCATTGCTTTCATTGGTGTTCCTTTGCCTAATAACTTCATTGGACAGTAGCATTTATGCCCACCTGGCTTAGTAATAGATGACAAAGCCATAAGAGTGCTCACCTGCTCTCTTCCTTCCTCTGCATTCTAAAAAAGAAAATTCAGAGTCTAAAATGACAGCCTCTGGGTTATTAGATCTTTATACTAATTTTTGTAGGTGCCATATTCAGTTTAAAGTTATAATTGTTACTGTACAACACTTTGAAAAAACAACTTTTACCATAAATGAGAATTTGTTTCCCCTATTTTTCTTTTTGGGGCTTTAAACAGATATTAATAAATGGCATTCTTTCCTAAAAACAAAATCTGTAAGTCATACAAGCAACTGAGTTTTTCAGTGACTGAAAGATGCCTTTGCATGCCCTGCATCGTCTGAGAGAGCATAGGTATTGTACAGATTATTTCCATCATCTTTCCAGGTAACCAGAATAGATGAGCAAATAGTTAGGGATAGTGGAAGGCTGAACCCTCGCAGAGACTAGCAACCATCTTTGGTGAGAAAGTACCTCTTATGGTACCCTGAGCTGGACTCTTCAGGGCCTTGTAACTGTAAGCTTCTACCCCAAATAAATATCCTTTATAAAAGCCAACAGATTTCTAGTACTGTGCATCAGTATCCCTTTGGCTGACCAGTACAGGCGAAAACCACATATCCCTTTTCAGAATGTAGTGGCAGATAGTTTTATGACACTCACCATCGACATGTCTTTAAATTAAATTTTAGGATTATCCAAATTACATTTTACAACTTTCCCATATTTTTAATACCTGATAATCTAACACAGTTCAGCATCTGTTCACATGATTATTTTCAGCAAACATTTAGAAATTCCAGTTTTCCCACAACGTCATAAAACCATCTCCATCGTCCTTACCAACCTTTTTTGCAGGCAGTTATCCACTGCACTCAGAACATGCTACATCAAAATAAAAATCATACTAAGTTCACACTGTACTCTGTATTATTTAATAAATATATCACACCTGTACCAACACATCCCCACAAGAATAGTGGTTTTTTTTTTGAATTTTCAATTCAAGCTCACAGAGCCCCTGAAATCTGTCCATGGAGCCCTTGGGAGTCTGTGGACCGCTGGTTAAGAACCCCTGCTTTAGAACAATCTGCATTTACCTTTCTTAGTTACAAAAAAAAAATTGTTTGTCAAAGCTTTGTTCAAACCCTTGGATTTTTCCTTATTGGATTGTGGATTGTCATGAGCTCTTTGGGAACCAGAGCCATGTCTTCTCTTTTATCATTAGTCCTTTACATAGTGCTTTGCACATGATTGATGCCAAGTAAGTGTTGAATTGAATTTATTCCCATAGTTCTCTTTTGCACCTTTCTCTACCTTTTATTTGAGTTGTGGGATATAAAACTTAATGTATACCTCCTGAAAAAGGCTAACTATTTACAAGAGGTACACGTTACTGTTTGTCAGAATTGGACTCTGTTTATTGAAGAAGAGCCCAAGGGCCAGAATTCCAGCAGTCTGGCTCCCTAATGCTCCATGCACTGCACAGCACTGCCCCCCACTGGCAATAGAAAAAAATGTTTGAGTCATTCATTTCTATTTGTTATAATAGTTACACAGCATTTTCCTTTTTTTCATCTCCAAATTGCTGTACCAGGGACATCATTAGTTGTAGTTCTGTTTTGGCAGTTTCACCCTCTGGCTTATTTGCTTTGAATTTGGCTTAGATTATCTGGTATCAGATTTTGTGGCTCATACCTCCCTCCAAATTGTACCACAATCAGTATCCCCAGTTTTAGTGTCTCAGCCAGGTTAGAAGTGATATTATATGGTAATTTTCCTTTTCTGTAACGAAAACATGTAACACCCATTTCTCTTCTGCAGTTCCATTTTGCTACATATGTGTGACTGTTCATTTTTCTCTGTACCTATGGTTATTTCTTTTCCCATGACATCTGGCTATCTTGTACAGGAACTTAGGACTTTTGTTGGCTAACATTTGAAATTTTTAATTGTTCTAATTTATTTGCTTCTGTCATGAAACGGGAATGGTTTTGTAATAGTTCCTCCATTCCCCTGAATGCGTTAAATAACAGGTATATTTGCTGTTTAGAATTCACACTAGTGATTCAGTGTAAGCTTTATTGAAAAGCCTCTTCCGAGAGCAATCCGCCATGGCGGCCGGGCTGCTGGGTTTGTGCGCTCGCCGCCTTTTGGCAGCAGCTGCGACGCAGGGGGTCCCCACTGCCGGCGTCCGTTGGGAATCCGCCTCGTCTAGGGCTGTAGTCGCTCCGTCTGCCGTGGCGGGGAAGCGGCCGCAGGAACCGACCATGCACTGGCAGGAGGACCCGGATTCCGAAGACGAAGACCTGTACAAGAAGAACCCGGACTGGCATGGTTATGACAAGGACCCTGTCGTGGACCTCTGGAACATGCAAACCGTTTTCTTTGGTTTCTCCATTGTCTTCTTCTTCAGCAGCACCTTCGTGGCTTACCTGCCAGACTACAGGATGTGGGACTGGGCCCGCAGGAAAGCTGAGAGGCTTGTCAAGTATGGAGAAGCTAATGGCCTCCCCATCATGGAATCCATGACCCCAGCAAAATCCAGCTGCGGGAGGATGAGGACTGACTAGTTGCTGAGTTAGGGCTCAGGAAGCACCTCCTTCCCCAGCCCCCACCCGCCATCCTGCCATCTCCTCAGAGCACCTAATTAAAGGGACTGAAAATCTGAAAAAAAGAAAAAAAAAAAAAAAGAGAAGCCTCTCCAGTTATATTGTAATTTTTTATGGCAAAATGTTAACAAGCATTAAGTTTAAATCATGGGTATTTGAGAGTCAAATACACCTATGTTGCTTATTAACATAGATTTTGATAATTATAGAAATTCCTCTGAAATAAAGGGCAGCCTTTTATGTGAAGTAACTATCATGCCAATAAAGCATACATTAACCCTGTACCCTAGCACTGACATTTAAAAAAGGTAACATAGTATATAGTAACACAAATAATATACATTTTTTTAAGTTCCAGTGACCCTCACAGAATTTGGTTATTTTTACCCTGCCTTTTTCTAAAAGGATTTAAGGTAATTACAGTGATGAGCATTTAGTAAAAGAGAAATAGAAAGTCAGGGACTAATGTAGTATTAGGATTATATAACAGATTTTACCCTGAGCTTCCCTGTATCAGTAACAAAAACAAAGCAAAAGAAGCAAAATGTAATATGTGAAAAAATAGGGCAAGATTAAGACACCAGTTTGATGAGTAATAACATTTGCCTGTTCTCATTTTTTAAAACATGGAGGTACTATCTGTTTCTCAGGAGATGTTTTTCCTGATTTTATATTCTCAGAACAATTTATCAAGCTTAAGTAAAGAAAATAATTCAAGAGTAGATTGATTCAAGACATACGTAGGAATGTTTATGCACTTAGAAATTTTAATTTTAATGAAGTTGGAGTCAAGACTCCTTTGTTAGGTCACATTACTTTCTCAGGTATGAATTTTCCTCCTTAATAACACTTTTATCCAAGAGTCCTCTCCCAGTGGAGTCACACAAGACAAACTTAATTCCTCCAGCAAAGAAGTGATAACGTGTGATTTGTCTGGTAGGAAAGCCCACTAGAAACTTATTACCCAAGGTTTTCATTGGAGTTTAGTCACATAGGCGTTCTATGCCTAGAACGAAGCAAAATTCAAGACTCCCAGAAGGAAAGCAGGTGTTCGACATAAACCATATTGTTTGCACAGACAGTTTAGGCTCCATGAGCCACACTTATCAGGGTACTGGGAACACGGCCAAAATCCAAGCTCCCAGATGCCAGGCAAGGGCCAACTGTGCAAGTAGGCCTTTCTAAGGATTGCAGTCTTAGGCTTGCTGTGTTAACCCTTTTCTGCACAACTGCTCTCTAAAGAAAAAATTCTAAGTAGTTTTAACCTTTATTTAGCAGTATTTATTCATTTCATACTTGCTATTCCAGTAATTAACAGAAACCATCTATGAAAGTGAGAGAGTTTTACCATGAGACAGATGTTTACTGCCCTGTCCCTTTTATTATTAGTCTCTAGTGGGTATAGGCTGTATTACTGTTGTCCCAGTATCTTCTCCGACAGTAAAATAATCTTCTACCCAAATGCTGTTCCCAGGATTTCTTGATATTACTGTGAGAGTTTAGAGGCTTCTTATTTTCAGTAGTTTATATGCCAGCTTTTTATTACTTTCATGCTAAATTAATCTGAAAATAATATGAGGATAGTAAAGTTATTCATGTTTCAATCTGTAAATGAGTTATAACTTGTAAGTAAAAATAATGAAGTAAAATGCATAACTTCAATACCACTTACTTGTTCTATTATATTGATATTTTAATGTCATTTATTAACATCACACTTTGGAGACTGGAAAATGATTAATAACTGCATTATGAACATGGACCCTTAATGAGTCACCCAACTCTGCCTCTGTCATTGTGCGGGTGTGGATCTAAACCAGCGAGACAGATGGTCCTGAAAATGCTGCAGAAGTGGGTGTACTACACACTTCCCAGGAGCTCATGTTGGAGTGTAATTGAGCTAATTATCCAAAGGTCTTCCTTACTTTTTGCTAAGATCACCTATTTTATTGGTCTTTCTCAGAGAAGTTTAAAAAAAGTTTTTTTTTTTATTAAAACAATTGTAAAACCACACTTTGGCCTTTTCTTTACCAGATTGAGTCATCCTACTTTCTTCAACCTTTTTTCAGAGTAGTTGTAGGCATAGTAATTTGGTATTTTCAGAAAAAAGAAGAAATGCCAGCTTAGTCTAAAGCCAGGAATTTTTAACCTAGATGTCTGTAAACTTGGATGGAAAGAAAAAGGTACATTTTATTTTCACCAACCTCTATCTGAAATTTAGTATTTTCCTCCCTTGCTATAATCACAGATTAGTTTTTGTTTTTTTAAGGATTTGATAAGTGTTTTTCAATGTAATTGATTTCCTTTGTAATCCAATTTATGATATTTAATGTATTTAGAACCATTTTGAGGAACAATTCATAGGCTTCACCAATGGTCTGTGGCCAAAAAAAAGTAACACTATGCTGAGGCCATTTGGGTAAACCTTAATTGATAATTCTCAGAATTGTGCTTTAATGTGTCTCTTTATTGAAGGTAACAGTGACTAGTAATGCGCTTCATTTAATTTCCTATTGTACTTTTAGGTTTATGTACAAGTTAATAAAGAAGCAGCAGATGACAAAAGTATAGCAAAATCAGCACATGAGTTCTTCCAGCGATTGGAACTGGGTGACACGGAAGCACTGTCACTATGGCAAAAATTTCGAGACTTGAGTATTGAGGAGTACATTCGGATTTATAAGGTACCTGTAGACTCTCCCCTCTGCTTTTCTGTGGTGTGGTACAACTCTTGACTAGAACTATAATGTACTATAATGTAGTTCTAGTAGCTGCTTTTTAAAATCATATTTTAAGAATCAGTATGTTGAAAGTTGGGATTTAAATGTTCTTTGGGCTGAAAGTTAGAGCTTTAAAATAATCCTGAAGCAATATCAGGCAGCATTTTAATTCTTCTTTTCAGTCTGATTTTTTTTTTTCTGACCTCTATCATTCCTTTACTTTTCCTTATTCATTTTCATTTGCTTCCTTACACTTATATGTGATAGGTATAAATTCATTCATTTAATAAGCATTTGGTGGCAGGGGGAGGTATGTATATATACAGAGAATAAAACAGAGGAATCCTTGCTTTCAGGGTCCTTATATTTTGGCACAAAAATAGAGCAAACACTTTAGATGGTGATAGGTGCTGGGGAGAAAAAAATGAAGGAGGAAAGGGAAGATCAGGTATGCTGAACGCAGCAGGTTGAGGGTGGCCATTGAATTTGAGTAAAGAGGCCAATATGGCCAGAGAGGACATGGGGTAGGGCGTAAAATGTAGGCATTCTTCAGGAAGTCCAATAGAACCTGCTGCCATGAGGGAAATAGTCTACATCTATGCTGTCTAATATGTTAGCCTCTAACCACACCAGTTGTTGAGTAATTGAAGTGTGACTAGTGTAACTGAGGAAGTAAATTTTCGATTTCGATTTCATTTAATTTTAATTTAAGTAGTCATATGTGGCTAGTGTTACCATACTGTACAGCACAGTACTGTGAGGATTTGACAGTGTGGCAGAACCCATTAGAAGGTCTGTACAGAAGAGTGACTTGATCTGAGTTTTGTTTTCTCCATCTGTGTGAGATAAGGAATATGGGATCCAATTCTTTGCCTTAGGGTAATAGATTTACCTAACCTTTTTTTCCTTATTTTTTTTTATTATTTTTTTCTGAACCCTTTTAGCGTCTAGGAGTACACTTTGATGAATACTCGGGAGAATCATTTTATCGTGAAAAATCTCAAGAAGTCTTAAAGGTGCTAGACAGTAAAGGACTTCTACAGAAAACAATGTATGGTCAGGTTTCTATTCTTTAGTAAAGTTATTTGTTATTTGTTCTTCTCTGATAAATTCTTTCATTGAGGACAATAGAATGTGATGTGCAACCTTCTTGGCATTTTTGATAGGGCTTTTTGCTGTTCAGAGTACTTTTACCTTTTACATGTGCTGCCTTTTGCTACCACAGCAAAATCCTGGTAAGATTTGGGGATAGGATGTTATCTGCTCTTTATTTACAATGAGCAAACTGAAGTACAGAAAATGTAAGATGCCTATCTGAGGTCACACACCCCAATAATGTTGCAGGTGAAAAAGGAATAGGACTCACATCTTCTGATTCAACTCTGACTTTAAAAAAAAATCCCATAAAAAGATTTAAGGCACTTTATGAAAATAGGTGCAATATTATGGGCTATTGAGGCCAAAAAAATGAGGAAATCAGGAAGAAGGGACAGGAGAAGTAATATGAAGCCAGGGATGAAGTTAGTGTATCATATAAAACACTGAGGATCTGTTTACTTGTTAAGGGTAGGTTACTAATATAGTACTGAGCTTCCTATCAGCCAAACAGAGAGCTAGCAATAATTGTAGGAATCCAGGCATTTCTAAAAATGAAGCAAACCAGTTCCTTAAGAGAAGTGCCGTTTTTCATGGTACTAAAGAGCAATTTCTCTTGTAGTCCTTATAAGGAAGACATGTGAAACATGGATAATAACATCCTCAGTAATGTCCTTAAGGAAAGAATTTAGATGTTATATACAGATTTTAATTTTTGATCAGGCAGGAAAAATAGTGACAAAATTTTGTGGTTTCACTACTCAAGGGTACTTTCTGGCATGTTAAAAATTAGCTCGGTATTGAATGTTATAATTTGAATGGGAAGAAGAATCTGTGATGTTTCATAATTATCTTTCACCTAAACTGCAGTTTCATTCTCACGTTTCATTCTCTGTACTTCTCAGAGGTACAGATTTTTAAAATGTTAGAATAATAAATATTACACCATACCCACTCTTAATAGATTCACAATCATATTTCTTTTCAGATAAAAAAAAATTAGATAACCAAATATTACATCATACCCACTCTTAATAGATTGATAGTCACATTCCTTCTCAGTTTTTTTTTTTATTGACTTTATAATAATATTACATTAAAAATATATATGTGAGGTCCCATTCAACCCCACCCCCCCCACCCCACCTCTCCCCCCCCCCCCAGCAACACTCGTTCCCATCATCATGACACATCCATTGCATTTGGTAAGTACATCTTTGGGCACCTCTGTACCTCATAGTCAATGGTCCACATCATGGCCCATACTCTCCTCCATTCCATCCAGTGGGCCCTGTGAGGATTTACAATGTCCAGTGATTGCCTCTGAAGCACCATCCAGGGCAGCTCCATGTCCCAAAGACGCCTCCACCTCTTTTTTTTTTTTTTTGATTAAAGCTAGGATTGAGATAGATTGGTGCTACTTGGGCAATAAAACTAGCTTCTGGTTTACCAAAGATACCGTTATAGATATTATACTTTCAAAGGTCATAATTTATTTTGGTGCTTCAGTTAACCCTTTTTGCATTTCTAGGAAAGGAACAGCTATAGTAGATCTCTCTGGGAAAGGTGACCTCTCCTCAGTTTGTACTGTAATGCGAAATGATGGGACTTCTCTTTATGCAACCAGGTTTGTATCTTGGGTGAGGATAAACATTAGAATAGGTAATTAACTTCATGTTCTTTGTTCCAAGGTTAAGGTTAAGACAATCATTTCATCCTCAAAACTGTTATCAAATCCTAATTGCAAGTCCTAAATCTCTTGCTTTATTATTTAAAAAAATATTTACTGTGTTTCTATTTATTGCCAACTACAGTTCCTGAAAAGAGTTAATATCCTCAGAAGAGTGGTTGAAAAACTTTTAAACATCATAGGATTTCCTCAGATGAATACATCATCCTACAAACTATAAAATCGAAGTACTCCATAACCAACCATAAGTATTTTGCAATTACACATTGGCAGGAAATACCAATAATGTATACTAGATGGTGGCCATGTTGGCTCAGTGGAATCCTTATGTTGTAGAGGCCGTTTTACATGCACTTGAGTACCAGACCTCATTGTGGTTGTGGTAAAACAGGCTGAGAAGGAAGTAGGCCATGTCACTTATAATTTTTTCATCTATCACCATGACTGACCCCTGTGGAAAAGAGCAGTCTCCATTAATCAGTAAGAACTGGATTTATCACGCATTCTTATTTCTGAGACAAAACTAACAGGAAGGAGAAAGTAAGATAATTTAAAAACACAAGCAAAATGACTATACCCAAGCACTGCTGGCAAAAGGCCTCAAGTGTTTTCCAAGCCCGAATTTCATATTATGTCTCAAACTACTTTTGTAACATAAAGTCATATTTTGTTGTTACTATTAACTATTATCACTTATTGCAAACAACTTTAAACAACCAGCCAACTCTTACTGCCCCTTTTAAAATTCATCTCTTCTTTCTATTATTTATTTATTTAGGCATTAACCTTTAAAAATTAGGTTAGGAAGTACGAAGGACCTACATATTTAATAGGTATATTTATTTTTCTAGATAACAAAAATACATATAGTAGAAATTTTTCTGTGCCAACTCATTATTGCTGGGCAGATTAAAGAAACTCTTAAGCAGAGGTTATAAGAAATGTGTCTACTCAGAATAGAGACTCCATGTCATAAAGGCACTCTATCCTGTTCTGTGTGGTGTTTTTTTTCAAATATAATTTGATTTAGATCTTTCTATGTAGTTACCTTAATTCTTATACTTTTTCCTTTGGTAAATGATTGTCTTTTTGTCATTTGTTGAAATGTTTGCTTTTTCACCATGTCTTAACTTAGTTATTTCTGCCCTTTTGATGGCCTCCTTATAGACCACTTCTGTGCATGTGGTTCTGAAGGAGTCGTTATAGCACATGAAGAGAAGTGTAGGAGAATGTTAAGAGCAGAGTGCAAGTTTGGAGACATGACTTTTTGTCTGAAACTGTTACCATTACTTAACCCTACTTTGTAAAATGAGAGACCTGGACTAAATGACCTGGCATTTCTTCTAGCTTTCAAATTTAGTTTCTACAAACTGAACCTAGAACTTTTTTTCTTATATTTTTCTGTTTTGTTCTTTTATTGGAGCAGAAGGTTTCTCTTTGTTTTGTCCTTGGTTCAAACCAAAAAATATAATGGTTGTGTATATTTGTGACTTCAATTTTGTGATAACTCTCTGAGTGTTTCTCAACCTTGTTTTTCTTATATTTCCTCCCAGGAGTCTCTGTAGACAATTTTTTCCCCTAACTCCACCCACAGGAAACACTTGAAAGTATAGTAGCACAAATGTGTCTGTGTGTTGCATGTGTTGTATGTATTACTGTATCTATATTGGTGCTTGATATAGAAAAGAGTACGATTTTTTTGGTCCCTTAAGAACGATTTCACCTCCATTGAGAACACATGCTCTGCAATATCAGTGTCACAAGGTGAATACCTTTCAAAAGATACAGGAACTTTTTTTTTTTATAAATAAGGAGGCCCTGGGGATTGAACCCAGGACCTCATACAAGAGAAGCAGGCACTCATCCACTGAGCTACACTCGCTCCCTGTAGGAACTTTTGAGTCCTCCCAGTGTCGAATATTGTTAATCCAAAATAAATTTAATTTTCAATTTCAATGTTTTTGTAATCCTGGACTTGAAATTTCATGGTTTATGACTAATGATTTACTTTTCCTTTTTTCTTATTACATGCACACTGGTGGTTTATATTTAATTAGAGATAAAATAAGTGGAATTTTTGTCAAAGTATTTTATGATCTTTTAAAATACTTTAAAAGGTACTACTTATGGGTAATGGGTGTAGCTCAGTGGTTGAGCACCTGCTTTCCATATACAAAGTCCTGGGTTCAATCCCCCGTACCTCCTTAAAAACAAAAAAAAGCTATTACTTACAGCTGACCCAACTTTAAAAGTCCTTAATAGTATTAATAGATAGCTAAAAGATACCTGTTTAGCTACCACATCACCTGTGTTTTGCATATGCTCCTTAAATGAATATATTGCAGAGAAGTAACAAATAGGTGATTCTTTGCAGGAGAGTCTTTTTTTTTTTAAGGAGGTACTGGAGATTGAACCCAGGACTTAGTACATGGGAAGCAGGTACTCAACCACTGAGCCATATTTGCTCCCTATCCAGGAGAGTCTTAACCAATGTAAAACATTTACCTATGAGCGCCTGCCCTGTGTATACAAGTTCCCAGTTCATTCCCTGGTACCTCCTAAAAAATAAAAAATAAAACTAAATGAAACATTTACCTACAAGATACTTTACCCAGAGCTATTTAAGTTATAATTACTACATTTCCCAGAGCTTCTATTCATTTATTTTTGTTTTATTATTACTTTCATCAGAGCTTTAATTGCTATTGTTTTTCCCAAGGCTATTTTTGTTACTATTACTTTGTATCAGAGTACGGCATTATCCAAGACTGTGTGGTATACCCAAGACTATGGGATAATAGGAGCTCTTAATTAGAAAATACCCATTGCTGTTAAATAGGTAATGCAAGTTATTACCCAAGTCCATTTTTTTTAACCTGGTTTTTTTTCTAATTTTTGTTTTTTAATTTCTCTCCCTTCCCCCCACCTCCCCAACCAGTTGTCTGCTCTCTGTGCCCATTCGCTGTGCGCTCTTCTGTGACCACTTCTATCCTTATCAGCGGCACCAGGAATCTGTGTTTCTTTTTGTTGGGTCATCTTGTTGTGTCAGCTCTCCATGTGTGCGGCGCCATTCTTGGGCAGGCTGCACTTTCTTTCACACTGGGGGGCTTTTCCTTACAGGGCACACTCCTGTGTGTACATGGGGCTCCCCTAGGCGGGGGACACCCCTGCGTGGCAGGGCACTCCTTGCGCGCATCAGCACTGTGCATGGGCCAGCTCCACATGGTCAAGGAGGCCCGGGGTTTGAACCGCGGACCTCCCGTGTGGTAGGCAGACACCCTATCCATTGGGCCAAGTCCATTTCCCCCAAATCCATTTAGTAACTCCTAATTTATGATCATTTTTCAGAGATCTTGCAGCTGCTATAGATCGAATGGACACATATAATTTTGATACATTGATTTATGTGGTAAGTAATCAAAATACTGAGCAAAAGCTGTGATTCCTACTTCATAAAAACTGCAAAAATAGAAATTGGCTGCTGGGGAGCAGATGTAGCATGGTTGAGTGCCTGCTTCCCATGTACAAGGTCCTGGGTTCAATCCCTGGTACTGCTTGGAAAAGAAAAGAAAAGTAATTGGCTGCTATGCCGAAGAGCTTTGGGAAAAATAATTTTCTGTTCTTTGTCAAACTGCAGAGAGAACTCATTGTTTAAGTGTATTTAAAGTGACAATTTCTATTAAAAAAAACTTTAAGAATGAAAAAGTTCGCATTGTTTCATTGTAAAAATTTACCCAATACAAGAAAATAACTATGCAAAGTAAATATGTGTAGGTCACATAATGCAGTTTTTAAAAATAAGTTTTGAAATAGCTTAAGACTTACAAGAAATTTTAAAAATAGTACCCTTTTCCCAGCTTCCTCTAGTGATAAAATCTTACATACCCATAGTACATTGTCAATACCAGGAAATCAGCATTGGTACAATGCTAGTAACTTAGTGCATACCTTATTTGGATTTTCCCAGTTTTTACATGTGTGTGTGTGTATGTGCAGGTGTGTTATGAAATTTTATCGTATGTGTAGAATTGTGTAATCAATACCACAATCAGAATACAGAACTGGACCATCACAACAAACTTCCTCATATTAATGTAACCCTACCCCCAGCTCTGTTCTCCATTACTAGAATTTTGTCACTTTGAGAATGGTATATATGTAGACATGTGAAACTCTGTGAGATTGACTTTTTCACTCAGCCTAATCAATGAGATCCATCCAAATTGAGTGTATCAATAGTTGACCCTTCTATTGTTGAGTATATTCCAGTTATTTTCCCCTTTCTTTCCTCCCAATGTGCGGCCTCCTTTTCCCCTAAGGAAAAAGTGGCCATTAAACAGTTTTTTGGGCTTAGCTTTAGTCTTCCTGGAGATAAAGGCCATAAAAGCTGAAAGGGAAGAAGTTTAATCAAAAGATTAAAGTTCATGTTTCCTCCTGACCTGGTGGAATGCTGCAGCTCATAGAGTATTTTAGGAAGCACTTTCTTTTACTGTCATACTCTTCTGTGTTTATTTAAAACATTGATTGACAACGACCTAGTCTGTCAGAACTCAAATATGTTATTTGATTCATGCTCAACCTATTTTTGTAGATTAATTTATCACTGTTCCTTTTTCTAAATATGTTTTCTTCCCAAGACAGATAAAGGGCAAAAAAATCATTTTCAGCAAGTGTTTCAAGTGCTGAAGATCATGGGATATGACTGGGCAGAAAGGTAATGTCTGCATGGTTCCTAATTGCTTAGTCAAGGACATTAAAGCTTTGTTAGGTCAGCCCAAGTCCAAAAATCTACCTAGTTGTTAAAGATTTCAATTCAGGCCACAGTCCTTTTTTTTTAAAAGATTTTAATGTGGAAAAGCAGATTTGATTTTTGCACTAATTGTCCTGATTATATTAATTTCTATCTTGTAAATATTAAATGTATTTTTTTGTTATTATTAGAGATGTAGGTTTACAGAAAAATCATGCATAAAATAGAGTCCCCATATACCACTCTATTATTATTATTTTTTTAAAGATTTATTTATTTATTTCTCTCCCCTCCCCCCCTCACCCCAGTTGTCTGTTCTCTGTGTCTGTTTGCTGCGTCTTTCTTCTTTGTCCGCTTCTGTTGTTGTCAGCGGCACGGGAATCTGTGTTTCTTTTGGTTGCATCATCTTGTGTCAGCTCTCCGTGTGTACGGCACCATTCCTGGGCAGGCTGCACATTCTTTCACGCTGGGCGGCTCTCCTTACGGGTGCACTCCTTACGCATGGGGCTCCCCTATGTGGGGGACACCCCTGCGTGGCAGGGCACTCCTTGCGAGCATCAGCACTGCACGTGGGCCAGCTCCACATGGGTCAAGGAGGCCCGGGGTTTGAACCACGGACGTCCCGTGTGGTAGACAGACGCCCTAACCACTGGGCCAAGTCTGACTCCACCACTCTATTATTAACATCTTGCATTAATAGGGTATGGGGTACATTTCTTACAACCATGAAGAACATTTTTATAATTGTACTAACTTTAGTACATCATTTACAGTAGGGTTCACTATTATACAGCCATTTTTAAAAAAAATTTTACTCTAGTAACATATATAGAACTTAGAATTTCCCTTTTAACCACATTCAGATATATCATTCTGTTCACAGATTTTGCTACCATCACCACCATCTGATACCAAAACTTTATGATCAACCCAAATAGAAACTGTACAATTTAAACATTATATATTTTTAATAGATATTTGCTCTCAGTGGCTTGATTTTCAAAATTCTTAATTACCATCTCCTATTCTTAAAGGCAACTGATATTTAATCACTTGCTAGTTATTATCTTTATAAAATGAAACTGTGTGTTTAACATCTTTTGTGGCATATGGAAAAATCACATTGTATTTCAATTTATTAATTTTTTAAAACTCCTCTGAGAGAGTTGAAACTTCTCTCTAGAAGGATTTTATTATATATTTGATAAACTGTCCTGGAGCCTATTGTTGTCCAGCCTGGTTGCTATGCTCCAGGAGCATTTTCATCCTGTCCATTCAACATAGTTCATGAAGACTGTGCCTTCTCAGTGACAATTTTTGATGGTTTTTTAAAATAATAAAATCCTTATTATATTTATAACTTAAGTTAATAAGCCTCTATAAATGAATTACCTAAAATAATATATTTGTCTTTCACTATTTCTACTTCTTGTTCATTTTTAGCTGTAAAATTGTTAAATTGATTCTTATTGTGATCACGTTCCCTTTGTTTCTATTTGGTTTTTTACTTTAAGTGTCAGAAAAGTTTCTTTCTTAGACATAGTGAATTACATTGTAATATTTCAAAATAAACTGCATAAATCTGCATGTCTTATGAATATTTTGATTAAATCGTATTTTCTTAAGAAGGCTTTTGCAATTACAGATACTTCCTAGTCATTGAGTCTCTCATTCTACCTTTGTATAATCATGACACCATATCATGTTAATTCTGTATGGTTTTCAAGGCCTTGTGATGGATTATAGTGGAATATTTGGGAAATAGTTTATTTGTAAATGACCATGTATCTCTTACTACAATGTAAACTACTCAATTTACCAACATATTTCAACAACTAAAACATTTTTCATCCTCTTTAAAAAGGGGGAGTTATTACTATATGCTTGATCACCATCTCTTTATTTTTCAGTTATCTAAATGCTCACTCCATTTCAGGTGCCAGCATGTGCCCTTTGGGGTAGTACAAGGAATGAAGACACGAAGAGGAGATGTTACTTTTCTAGAAGATGTTTTAAATGAGATTCAATTAAGAATGCTACAGAATATGACTTCCATTAAGAGTGAATTCACTTACATTGTTGTTATAGTCAAAACCTACGTGCCACTTTTATGTTTTGATAGACTTTTGTGCAGTGTGATTTATTATGACTGTTTCTCCATTGAACTTTCACTAATCTTGTTAAAAGTAGTTTCACTGATTTGGGATAACAGAATTTTTAGACTTGCTGCCCAAGAGTTACTTCAATAATCTGAACTGATAAAACCCTGGTCCTGTTTTTATGGACAGATTCAACATTGTCCAAGGGGTTACCAAGTTCCTGTATTATATAATTGGATGCAAGTCACAAGTTCTTATGGCTTTGTTTAGTCTTTACCCTTGCAAAAATTAGTATCAGCTTTATCTAATGTCTTACAAGGGATATAATTATAAACTTGTATTTTTGTATTTATCAGTGATTCTTCTTCCCCTTTTAATGTAGACAAAGGAAATAGTATCAAAGGTAAACTGGCCTAAATTAAGAAAGTGAATTGCCCACTGTGAACCTGTTATTAATACTGTCAGCATACATTTTCGGCAGATTTTCTCTCTGCTTCAATCCATGCGATTTGCAGATTAAACATAGCTTCTTTGTTCTGTTTCAGCAACTAAGGAACTTGAGAACCCACAGGAGACTGCAGAGAGGGTCGGGCTTGCAGCTCTCATTATTCAGGTCTGTTAAGACTCCTATGAGACCCTTTTGTTTGGCACCAGAACATCTCCCAGAGCTGAAGATTTACTCCTTGTCATTTTAGGATTTCAAGGGTTCACTGTTATCTGACTATCGGTTCAGTTGGGATCGTGTTTTCCAGAGTCGCGGAGACACAGGAGTCTTCCTACAGTACACGCATGCCCGCCTCCACAGGTGAGAAGAGACTGCAGGGAAACACTGGCCACTCTGCTCTGCCCTTCTCTGGGTGGGACTTGGCTGTTGCAATTCCAAGACTAAGGGTCCTGCTTTCTAGGCTTCTCCAAATCTCATGTTAAATCTAGTTTAAAGTAAGTAGCCCTCCTGTTCTCTTTTCTTTTTTAAAAATAGTTACTTATTGAATGCCTAAGAATAAACCCATATATGGGTTTATTCTTAGGCATTCAATAAATATATTATATTATTTAATCTTCAAAATAACGCTGCCAAAGAATATACTATTACCTCCATTTTACAGTTTAAAGAAACAGATTTAGGGAAAATAGAGAAGTCAGGTCAACGTTAGCTACAAAATCTAGGACTACATAAAGACAACAAATGTGTGTATTATATGGAGATGTTCATCACTTGCAACTATGTGTCTTTGGATGACTTGTTTAATCTTTGCTGTTTTTACAATTATTTATAACAGTTTAGAAGAGACTTTTGGATGTGGTTATCTAAATGACTTCAACACTGCTTGTTTACAAGAACCACAGTCTGTTTCAATTCTACAACATCTTCTCAGGTATGAAGCATTTACAGTGTTAAGCATGTTTCTGCTTAGTGAAATGACTGTGCTCATGCTTCCTGGCCACTAGAATGAACATGCCAGTAGCTGGCTACTGCCTTCTGCCTGCTGAGAGCACTTTCCTAAGTATGACTGAAAAGTGATTGTCTGCCCCTTGAGGGCTGAGGGCATGAATTACACCCATACTCAAGATCAATCCTGGGTCTTAAAAATATTATCACTGCTGAATTAGCACAGATGCTGGGCATCCTCTAGCCCATGGTATAAAAATGTGAAGCCTGGTAAAAAGTCTAACATTTTAGTTTGGGAAGATGTCATATTCTTACCCTCCGTGATTAGTAAAGGAGAATCTCTGCCTTCACACTGCCGCCCCAAGACCGTAAGTATTTCATTTGCCTCTTGTTTCCAGTTAAGTTTCAAATACATAGATACCTTTTAGCTCTCATAAGCATATTGGTGAAAACAGACTTGTAAGTAGAAAAGAGTCTCTGGAAGGAATGGGAATAGTTAAAACAATGCACTTTCCTCAGAATGTCACATAATGGTAACTGGTTTTTTCCTGAGGACAGGGGTTAAGTTTACTCATATTTAACTAATTTGTAAGAAAAAATAAACCAACTTGGTTTCCTTGAATTGAGAATAGATTCTGTTTGCTGGCTTACAGATTATATATTAACTATCTAAGTGTATTAGTCAGTAGACTGCCCATCTCTTTCACTTCAAGGTACCCCATGAAATATTAGCCAGCCCCATAACTCTATACAACTCAGACTATTTTGAGTGCTGCTTTCAATCTACCTTTCATTGCAGTAGTTTGGTGATTTAACTGCCAATACTTGACCTTTTCGGGTCCCAGATCCAATCATCCCCATAATGTTCAAGTATTCTAATTCCATTACAGCCCTCCCTACAATAATATCTGGATTACAGAGAAGAGCAATCACAGAACTCTTCAGGGAAGATGGAGTTAGTCTTACCAACCAACTGTCCTCACAGTCCTGGTTAAAGGTGTGTCCTCTGGACATTCCTGGGCTGGGTGGACAGGTCTTAAATGGTAAATCCATTCTAGCATTCCAATCTTTCTTAGTCTTTGAATTCCCCCTTCTACTGTTCACCACTGCAAATCAGGCATCTCAACCTCAGACATGCTAGGCCATCTTTTGGTCCATGTTTCAGTCAGCCATCTGAACAAACTATTAAGAGTACTTTCTAACCCCTTGAGCTACAACACTGAATCCAGAGTTTTTGCTTAGTGGGCCCATATCAATAAATTCAGCATGATCCAACTTTATATTCCTTCCCATACCCTTAGTATCCATTCCCAATCATATTCCCCTGATTTCTATTAAGTTGGAAAACTCTTGCAGTCCTTTGAGAGTATAGTGTATTTCCTCATGGGTCACACTTTGTATTTCACTTTTGGGGGCTTGTTGTGATTTTAGTCTAGTAATAGGTGTTGAAGACAAGAAGGGTGGTGGGGATGGGTAAGAAGAAGGATTAGAAATGTCTTACAAGCTACTGACCTCAGGGCATTCCTTTGGATTTTCTTCTGGTGAAACAGGATTAATCTCTTCAGGCAGAGTTTGAAAGGCAGATTCCTCAGGGTAGGGTAGAGGCTGGGCAGTGCATGCTGGAGTTTGGCTGGTATCCACCTCAGGGCTGGGAGGAAGTCCAGACTCCATGGGGCAGACCAGAGGCTGGGCAGTTCAGGCTTCGGTTTGGCTGGTACCCACCTCAGGGCTGGAAGGAGGTCCAGACTCCCTGAGGCAGGCTGGAGGCTGGGTGATACAAGGTTGACAAAGTGTGGTCTACACAAGGCCGGCCATCATAGGTTTATCTGGTAAAGTCACAGAGTTTAGGGTCCCAGTATCCCCCCCAATATTATCATCATCCCATATGTCTCCATCCCAATCCTCTGGGTTCCATTCCTTTCCATTCAATGCCTTCACTTTAACCGCAGAAATCCTGAGGGGTTGATTTTAGTTTCCTTTGTAATTCTGCTACTCATACAATGAGAGTTTGAGTTTGGTTCTCAGGAATCTCAAGCCTGTGGCTTCAAGAGACAAGATTTTCTTTCAGAGCACATGTAGAAACTTTCAAATCATTCATGTGGCATTTAAGTTTCAAATTTGAAGCCTTTAGCTTATCTCTTTCTTTTGAAACTGTATCCAGAGTATTCAGGAGGAGCCAACTAACATCATTATACTTTTTGACTCCATAAAATTCTGTTAAGGTGTTGAAACACACATATCCTTGCTTCTTGTGTTACCAAATTTCACTTAGGTTCTTGTCTATGCTGCAGAAATGAATTTCAAGGGCACACCAGGTGAGTTAGGCCAGGAATTTATTCAGGTAGGAAGGGAAAAGAAATGGGAGAAAATAACAGAGCAGGGTCCCAGGTAGAGAGGAAGGGGCTCAAAAGTGATAAAGAGGGCTGATTTACAGGCTACAATTTCCAATTACAGGTTATAAATCCCCAGGTTTACTTGCAAAACCACATGGCAGAGAAAAAATGACAAGAGTGGTGTGCTGAGAGCAAGCACAGGTCCACAGGTGACAGAGCACGTGAGAGAGCAAGAGAGCTAGTTCAGGCCTTGTGCCTGGCCTTTGAACTGTTTATTATCCCACCCTTTTGCTAATGGTAGGGGAGGAGTTCCAGCTGTTTACTGTTTTGATTGCTTGTTTCCCACATCAATCTCCCAGGAGGGCCCAATGATAAAATCCTTGGGGAATATCCAGGGCTTCTCCTGGCTTCTGGAAGAAGTCTTCTGAGTGGCAGAAGCTTAGGGAGAGTCTTCCAGCAGCCATCTTGGGGTTGCTCATGTCCCCATGGACTTCTTGCCAGGTTCCAGATGCATCTATTAATTCTCTGTCTTGCTAGCCTACTTCATAAGCATGGGAATAGGGGAATCCAGTAATGATATTTTGCATATCTCCATTGCCAACTCATGCCAGGGACTGTTAGTGGCCTCTTGATTATTGGAAAGGGAGTCATTACTACTCTTAAGTCCAATTAGAGTAGAGAGCCAATTGCAAAGCTCCCATAAGTACCTCAGACATCCCGTTTAAGATTCTGTTCCTCAAGAACCACTCCCAGGACCACGCTATGTTAGTCAGGGTTCTCTAGGGAAACAGAATCAACAGGACATATCTGTAAATAGTATGAAATTTTTAAGAGTGTCTCATGTGACCATGAGGATGCACAAGTCCAGGTTCCGCAGGCAGGCTGCAACCAGGGGCTCCAGTGAAAGTCCAGTGAAGGTCCTTGATGAATTTCTGGGCGATGTTGACTGTCAGAAGTTGAGCTGGGAAATACTGTCTGAATGCTAAAATCCCTTCCCCTTTTAAGGCATTCAACTGATTTGGATAGAGTGTCACTCATTGCTGATGGCAACCTCCTTGGTTGATGCAGATATAATCAACCATCTATGCAATAAACTCACTGATGACTAAAGCCCATAAATGTCCTTGTATTACAATTAGCCCAGTGCTTGCTTGACAAAAACAGTTGGGCACAGTTACCTGGCTTGAGTTGACACATTAGCCTAACCATCACACTAAGCATAACTGGAGGCTTTATTATTATTATTATTTAGAGAGAGAGAATTTTTACAGAAAAATCATGCAGAAAATACAGAGTCCATATCCCCCTCCCCACACACACATACACACAGTTCTCCCTATTTTAACACTTTGTGTTAGTGTGGTACTTTTGTTACTATTGTGAAAGAATATTATTATTATTATTATACTATTAACTATAGTCCATAGTTTACATAAGGGATTACTCTTTGTGCTTATAGTCCGATGGTTTTCTTTTTAAATTTTTATTCTAGTAAGAGAAATGTAAAAACCTAAAATTTCCCCTTTTAGCCACTTTCAAATATGTAATTTGGTAGCGTTAATTACATTCACAATGTTGTGCTACCATCACCACTATCTACCATGCAATACCAAAACTTTTCTATCGCCCCAAATAGAAATTCTGTATGAATTAAGCATTAATGCCCTGCTATCTACCCCCACCTCAGCTCTTGATAACCTGTATTCTAGTTTCTGAGTTGACAGATTTGCTTATTCAAATTATTTTATATCAGTGAGATCACACAATAATTGCCCTTTTGTGCCTGGCTTATTTCCTTTTTTTTTTTTTTTTTTTTTAAGATTCATTTGTTTATTTATTTCTCTCCCCTTCCCCTCTCCCCCGGTTGTCTTTTCTCTGTGTCTGTTTGCTGCGTCTTCTTTGTCCGCTCCTGTTGTTAGTGGCACGGGAATCAGTGTTTCTTTTAGTTGCATCATCTTGTGTCAGCTCTCCATGTGGGCGGCACCATTCCTGGGCAGGCTGCACTTTTCTTTCGCACTGGGCAGTTCTCCTTACGGGGCACACTCCTTGCGCGTGGGGCTCCCCAGCGTGGGGACACCCCTGCGTGGCACGGCACTCCTTGCACGCATCAGCACTGCGCATGGGCCAGCTCCACATGGATCAAGGAGGCCCCGGGGTTTGAACCGTGGACCTCCCATGTGGTAGATGGACGCCCTAATCACTGGGCCAAGTCCACTGCCCTGGCTTATTTCCTTTAACATGATGTCTTCAGGGTTCATCTATGTTGTCAAATGGATCAGAACTTAATTCCTTTTTACAGCTCAATAATATTCCATTGCATGTATATATCACATTTTGTTTATCCATTCCTCTGTTGACGGACATTTGGGTTGCTTCCATCTTTTGCATTTGTAATAAAATATTGCTATGAACATCAGTGTGCAAATATCTGCTCAAATCCCTGCTTTCAGTTACTTTGGTTATATACCTAGGTGTGGGATTGGTGGGCCATATGATAGTTCTATACTTAGCTTTTTTGGGGAGTGGGGGTAATAGCTTTGCACTCATCACTTCAGTCATTATTAGAGCGTTTTCTTTATTCCAATAACAATAATAAACAGAAAACAGACACATGCAAAGAAACTCATCACTTCTCAGCCTCTCTCTACTTCCATCATACATTGCTGCTTTTCTGTTTTCATCTCTCTAGTTTATTTATGTTTATATTTTGTAAAAACAGTCTTATATATGCATTATCACCCATATTTGTATTTTACTTACTTGAGGTTACACTGTTATACAATCCCATTTCACATTTTTTGTTTTCCTTCTAGTATTATTCAAGTCCTTAGACTTTGCCTCTCAACCATTGTCATACCCATATAATAGCTTTGCTAGTCACAGACACTATAATGTGCCCTCACCACTTCCATTCATTTCCAAAGACAACTTTTTTACCAATTCTGCATAGATTAGCCCTCAGTTTTCCATTCTGTATTCATTCTCTTTTCTGATGATGTATATTCTAATTATGAACTGCATGAGTTTACATAACATGTTTAGGTCATAATAGGACAATCATACAATATTAGTTCTTTTGTGTCTTCCTTGCATGTGTATCACTCAACATAATGTCTTCCAGACTCATCCATGTTGTCATATGCTTCACTTCATTTATTACAGCTGCATAATGTACCATGATGTGTATATACCCCAGTTTGTATATTCATTCATCAGTACATGGACATCTGGGTTGTTTCCATCTTTTGGCAATTGTGAATAAATGCCACTATGAACATTGATGTGAGATGTCTGTTAATGTCACTGTTCTCTGTTCTTCTGGGTATATACCTAGTAGTGTACTGCCGTGTCATGTAGCAAATCTGTATTCAAATTCCTTAGGAACTGCCTGACAGTCCCCCACAGTGACTATACCATTCTGCATTTCCATCCAACAGTGAATAATTGTTCCTATCTTTCCACATCCTCTCCAACACTTGTAGTTTTCCAACTTTTTAATAGTGGCCCTTCTAATAGGTGTAAAATGATTTCTTCTTGTAGTTTTGATTTGCATTTCCCTAATCACTAGTGATGTAGAATATTTTTTCATGTGTTTTTTCACCATTTGTATTTCTTCTTTGTACAATTGTCTATTCAAGTCTTTAGCCCATTTTTTAATTGAGTTGTTTGTCTTTTTATTGTTGAGGTGTAGTGTTTTTGTTAATATCATGGATATTAAACCTGTATCGCATATGTGATTGCCAAATATTTTCTCCCATTGAGTCAACTGTCTTTTCACCCTTTTGACAAAGTCCTGTGAGGTGCAAAAGTGTTTAATTTTGGGGACGTCCTATTTATCTATTTTTTCTTTTGTTCCTCGTGCTTTGTGTGTAAAGTTTTAGAAACTACTGCCTACCATAAGATATTAAAGATACTTTCCTACATTTTCTTCTACAAGTTTTATGGTTGTTGCTTTTATATTTAGGTCCTTGATCCATTTTAAGTTAATTTTTGTATAAGGTGTGAGATAGGGGTCCTCTTTCTTTTGGTTATGGCTATCCAGTTCTCCAAGCACCATTTGTTGAATAGACAGTTCTGGCCCAGCTGGGAGGACTTGACAGCCTTGTCAAAATCATTTGTCTATAGATGTGAGGGTCTGTTTCTCAGTACTCGATTCAGTTCTATTGGCCAATCTCTCTAGCTTTATGCCAGTACCATGCTGTTTTTTGGGGGGTTTGTTTGGTTTTTTTTTTTACCACTGTAGCTAAGTAATATACTCTAAAGTCAGGAAGTAAGAGTCCTCCAACTTCATTCTTCTTTCCTAAGACATTTTTGTCTTTTGGGCTCCTTATCTTCCCAAATAAATTTGATTATTGGCTTTGCCATGTCTGCAAAAAAGGCTGTTGGGATTTTTATTGTGATTGTGTTGAATCTGTTAATCAGTTTGGGTGTAATTTACATCTTAATGATATTTAGTCCTCCAACCAATGAACATGGAATGTCCTTCCATTTATTTAAGTCATCTTAAGTTTCTTTTAGCAGTGTTTTGTAGTTTTCTGAATACAGGTCCTTTATGTCCTTGATTAAGTTTAGGCCTAAATATTACATTCTTTTAGTCGCTATAATAAATTGAATTTTTTTTTTCTGATTTCCACCTCAGATGCTCATTGGTAGTATATAGATATACTATTGATTTTTTTGAATTAATCTTTTATCTCACCACTTTGCTGAACTTATCTATTAGTTCTAGTAGCTTTGTTGTGGATTTTTTAGGATTTTCTACATAGAGGATCATATCATCAGTGAATAGCAAATATTTTACTTCTTCCCTTCATATTTGGGTGCCTTTTATTTCTTTATCTAGCCTAATTGCTCTGGCTAGAACTTCTAGCACAATACTGAGTAACATTGGTGACAGTGAGCATCTTGTCTTGTTCCTGATCTCAGCAAGAAAGCTTTCAGTCTTTCACCATTGAGTACAATGGTTAACTGTAGGTTTTTTATATACCCACTTTACAATATTGAGAAAGCTTCCTTCTATTCCTATATTTTGGAGTGCTTTTATCAAGATAAGACGCTGTATTTTGTCAAATGCCATTTCTGCATCAATTGAAAGGATCATGTGATTTTTCTTCAATTTTTTAATGTGGTTCATTATACTAATTGATTTTCTTGTGTTGACCCATCCTTGCATACCTGGAATAAAAGCCACTTGATCATGGTATATAATTCTTTTGAATTATATACCATTATATAATGTGCTTTTGGATTCTGCCGTCCCCCTTTGCTTAATTTATTAGCTGTAGGAACTTTGTTGTGATTTTTCAGAATTTTCTATATAGCAGATCATGTTATATGCAAATAGAGTAAGTTGTACTACTTCCTTTCCTCTGTATACCTTTCATTTCTTTCTCTCCTAATTGCTCTGGCTAGAATATCCAGTACAGTGTTGAACAGTGGTGACAGTGACTATCCTTGTCTTGTTCCTGATTTTAGGAGGAAAGCTTTCAGTCTTTCACCATTAAATAGTATGTTAGCTGTGGGTTATCAGGTATGCCCTTTATCATGTTGAGGAAATTTCCTCTGATTCCTGTTTTTCTAAGTGCTTTTATCAGGAAAGGGGTGTTGGATTTTGTCAGATGCCTTTTCTGCATCAACTGAGATGATTGGGTGGTTTTTTTTTTCTTAATTCTGTTAATGTGGTATATTACATTGTATCCTTTTTTCCCCTCATTCTGGGCTTTTTTTTTAACAAATCAATTTTATTGATAGATATTAATAAAGCATACAGTTCATCCAAAGTGTACAATCAGTGACATTTAGTATAGTCAGATAGTTGTGCATTTATCACTTCTATCAGTATTAAAGCATTTTCAGTATTTCAATAATAATAATAAACAAAAGACAAATAAACAAGAAAATTCTTCATCTTTCAATGTTTCCCTTGCTGTACATAGCTGCTATTTCTAGCTATTCTTGCACAATTTTTAATTTATTTATTAAGCAGTTTTATTGAGATATATTCATATACCCTATGATCTATCTAATGTGAATAATCAGTGGCTTTTAGTATAATCACAGTGTTGTACATTCATCATCCCAAAGTTTTAGAACCATTTCATTACTTCAAAAAGAAAAACTCCACACCATTTAGTCTCTAACCCTAAATAACCAGTAATCAAATTTCATCTTTATATATTGATTTATATTTACATTTTATATAAATGGAATCATGCAATATGTTACACAATATATTTGGTTCATAGTAACGCAATCATATAGTAATTTGTCTTTTTGTGTCTGGCTTGCTTCACTCAACATAATATTCTCCAAGTTCATCCAGTTTGACACATGCTTTATGACTTCATTTCTTCTTAGAACTGTATAATATTCTATCGTGTGACTATACCAAGTTTGTTTATGCATTCATCTGTTGAGGGATACCTAGGTTGTTTCCAACTTTTGGTGATTGTGAATAATGCCGCTATGAACATAGGTGTGCAGATGTCTATTCATGTCACTGCTCTCAGTTCTTCTGGGTATATACCCACTAGTGGTATTGAATGGTCACATGACAAATATGTATTCAACTTCTTAGGAACTGCCAAACAGTCCTCAACAGTAGCTGTACCATTCTGCATTTCCACCAACAGTGAATAAGTGTTCCTGTCTCTCCACATCCTCTCCAACACTTGTAGTCTTTTTAATACTGGCTCCTCTGTTAAGTGTGAAGTGATACCTCATTGTAGTTTTGATTTATTTTTCCTTAATCATGAGTGATGTTGAACATTTTTTCATGTGTTTTTTGTGTGTGTTTTTTTGCCATTTCTATTTCTTCTTTGGACAAATGTCTATTCAGGTCTTTTGCCCATTTTTTAATTGGGTCATTTGTCTTTTTTGTTGTTGAATTGTAACATCTCTTTATGTATCATGGATATTAAACCTTATCGGACATGTGATTTCCAATTATTTTCTCCAATTGAGTTGGCTACCTTTTCACCCTTTTGACACAATCCTGTAAGGTGCAAAAGTATTTAATTTTAACAAGGTCCCATTTATCTGTTTTCTTTTGTTGCATGTGCTTTGGATGTAAGGTCCAAGAAAGCACCCCCTAAGACAAGATCTTTAAGATGTCTCCCTACATTTTCTTCTAGTAGTTTTATGGTCCTGGCTTTTATATTTAGGTCTTTGATCCATTTTGAGTTGATTCTTGTATAATGAGTGAGATAGAGGTCCTCTTTCAATCTTTTGGTTATAGATATCCAGTTCTCCCAGCACCTTTTGTTCAAGAGACTGTTTTGTCCCATTAACATGGACTGCTAGGTTTGTCAAGAACCAGTGGACCATAGAGGTGAGGGTTAATTTCTGGACTCTCAATTCTATTCCACTGATCAATGTGTCTGTCTTTATGCCAGTACCATGCTGTTTTGACCACTGTAGCTTTGTAATATGTTTCAAGGTCAGGCAGTGAAATTCCTCCCATGTTGCTCTTCTGTTTTAGAATGCTTTTGGCTATTTGGGTACACTTTCCCTTCCAAATGAATGTGGTAATTGCCTTTTCTATTTCTATAAAGTAGGCTTTTGTAATTTTAATTGGTATTGCATTGAATCTGTAAATCACTTTGGGTAGGATTGATATCTTCACAATATTTAGTCTTCCAATCCAGTAACACAGAATGTCTTTCCATTTGTTTAGGTCTTCAGTGATTTCTTTTAGCATTGTTTTGTAGTTTTCTGCATATAGGTCCTATATTTCTCTAATTAAAATGATTCCTAAGTATTTGAGTCATTTTGTTGCTATCATAAATTGAACTTTCCCCTGATTTCCTCCTGATTGTTCAGTACTATTGCACAAAAACATTACTGATGTTCACGTGTTGATCTTGTATCTTCACACTTTGTTGATCTCATTTATTAGCTCAAGTAGCTTTGTTGTATACATTTCAGAATTTTCTAAATATAGGATCATGTCACCCACAAATAGTGAGAGCTTTACTTCCTCTTTTTCTATTTAGATGCCTTTAATTTCCTCACCCCTCCCTTGCAGCTTGCTTGCTCTCTGCTCTCTGTATCCATTAGCTGTGTGTTCTTCTGTGTGTCTGTATTTCTTTTTATTTATCACCCCCTCACAGCTTTGTGGCTTGCTTGTTGTCTGCTCTCTGTGTCCATTCACTGTGCTCTTCTGTGTGTTTTTTTTCTTTTACTTGTCTCCCTTTTTTTGTTGCATTGCCTTGCCGAGTTGGCTCTCTGCAGCACCTGTAGGCTGCACGGCACTCCACAGTGCTGGATGCCTTTAATTTTTATTCTTCTCTAATTGCTCTAGCTAGAACTTCTAATGAAAACTGCTACACAGCATGGACTATAGTTTACATTGTAGTCCACACATTCTCCCAGTCCATTCAGTGGGTTTATGGCAGGACAAATATTTTTTTGGCCCCTTTTCCATTCTCTTCTCCTTCTGGAACTACTATGACACTTATGTTGTTACGTTTCATATTGTCATTCACCTGTCTGAGCCCCTACTCAATTTTTTCCATTCTTTTCTCTCTTCAATTTCAGCTGTTCTGTCTTCAGTATCACTTATTCTTTCTTCTATCATTTCGAGTCTGCTGTTGTATGCCTCTAATTTGTTTTTTATCTCATCTATTGTGTCTTTCATTCTCTTGAGCTCTCTTACTTTCCAGGATTTCAAATTCTTCTTTGTGCTCACTCCATGTTTTCTTGGTGGTGTTTATCTTTTTAACCTTATTATCTTTCAACTCATTGATTTTGGAAATTTGTGTGCATCTCATTAATTAAATGTCTCAAATTCTCATTCTCTTCTGGGGCTTTAATATATTCATGTTCTTGGGCCTAGTGTTCCATTTTCTTAGTATGGCTCATAATTTTTTGCTGTTGTCTAGGCATCTGATTAGAATGGTGAGTTTACTCAGATGCCCAATTTCTCTTTCATACAGTTTGGTGGTAGATGCCTGTGTGTTATTACTGCTCTTTGGTTCTTGTTTCAGCCTGGATCATAAGGATTGTTCCTGTTAGTTGCTCAAAACTGGGTTCTGGATCCAGTAATGGGTTGCAGACCTGCTCCCTAGCACCATGAGGAGGAAAGCTATCAAGGTCAGAAAAAGCCTCACTTGTTTACTTTTAATTTCCAGTGCCCTTCCTTGGTCCACCAGCAGATGGTACTCTTCGGCATTCTTCTCATTTCAAAGCCTGGTTGGAGTGTGTGTGCTACACTATCTGGATCAAAGTGATATAGGTTCCTGCCTGGAGGCTAAGAGCCTTGTTATTCAAACTTTGTCAGAGACACATCTCCAGCCTTCTCTGGCAGCCTCCTCCCTTTACAGGACAGGAAATAGTTCTACTCCCTTCTATGTCCTTAACAATTAGTCCTGATTAGTAGAAAAGGAATTAGGGCAGGTCCTATCCTTTAGCCCCTTGCTGCCCCCCAAGGCAAACAATGGTGTGGCCCCTCCTAGCCTGAAAGGGCTGGGGACACAGCAGACCAAATTTGTGGATCAGAAGCTGAGTCAGCCTTAGGCTGTGTCCTCAGGGGTAGTGTTTTCCTGGAGCCCCCTTTGTCTGTAGCCAGCTCAGTGGCTTGAGGATTCTGAAGTGTCTTTATAGTGGGGGAGAGTGCCGCAGTTAGCAGTAGCTGTTTTCAACTCACAATTTTGGTGTCTTATGATTACCATCCTTTTCCCTTCCTCTTCTGGGCAGTGTCCAATCTTTGCCTTGTTTCCTAAGCTTAGAAGACTTTTTCCAGGCTGTTTCAACATTCTTCCAGCTATATTTCTCGCAGAGAAGAGAGTCCCTTGTGTTTCTAGCCCACCATTTTCCCAGAAGTCCTATATTGATTCTTTCATTGAACCACCCTAACATACCTGGGGTAAATCCCACTTGATCATGTTGTATAACTCTTTTAATGTGCTGTTGGATTTGATTTGCAAGTATTTTGTTGAGGATTTTTACACCTCTATTCATAAGAGAAATTGGTCTGTAATTTTCTTTTCTTGTCGTTTTTTTATCTAGCTTTGGTATTAGGGTAATGTTGGCCACATAGAATGAGTTAGAGCGGTCCCTCTTCTTCAGTTTTTTGGAAGAGTTTGAGCAGGAGTGGTGTAAATTCTTCCTGGAGTGTTTGATAAAATTCACCGGTGAAGCCATCTGGTTCTCAGCTTTTCTTTAGGAGGAGGTTTTTGATGACTGATTTAGTCTATTTGTTATTAGTCTGTTGAGGTCTCTCTTCTTGAGTCTGTGTGGGTAGTTTTTGTGTTTATAGCAATTACATCTAGATTATCTAATTTCTTGGCATACAGTTCATAATATCTGCTTTTAATCATTTTTTATTTCTGTGAAGTTGTAGTAAAGTCTCCCCTTTGATTTTTTTTTCTTCTTTACTCTTTCACTTTTTATTGTAGTTTTTGTGTTCTTTTTTTTTTTAATTTTCAGTCTAGCTAAAGGTTTGTTGATTTTTCACAGAATCGACTTTTGGCTTCATTGATTCCATTATTTTTTAATTCTCTATTTCACTGATCTCTGCTGTAATTTTTCTTTCCTTCTGCTTACCTGGAGTTTTATAGCTCTTCTCTTTTAGTTCTAGTTATGAGGTTAAATTTCTCATTTGAGATCTTTCTTCTCTTTAATGTAAGCATTTACAGGTATAAATTTCTTATCTGCATTTCCTTTTATTTCATCCCATAAGTCTTGGGATGTTTTTTTCATCTTCATTCACCTCAAGCTATTCCTAATTTCCCTTGTCATTTCTCCTTTCACTCATTGGTTGTTTAAGGGTTAATTTCACATATTGTTGGATTTTCCAGTTTTCCGTTACTCATTTCTACCTTCATTCAGATGTGCTTGAAGATACATTGTATGATTTCAATAAATTTATATCTATTGAGACTTGCTTTGTGGCTGTCATATGGTCTATCCTGGAGAATGATTATGTACACTCCAGAAGAATGAGTATTCTAGTTATGTTGGGTGAAGAATTCTGTATGTGTTAGATAATACATTTACAATTAAAAGCTATTTATAATGCAGGACTTTCTTCTGCCATTTTACTATTTGATCTCAAACCATGTTTTGTCTCTAAATTCTATTAATGCCTACTTTCATATTTGTTTTTTAATTGTACCATTTTGATGCCCATCTCATTTTTCCTGTGTATCTATTTTTCAAATTTTTTTTTTTTAGAGATTTATTTTTTACTTATTTCTCCCCATTCCCCCATTGTCTGCTCTCTGTGTCCATTTGCTGTGTGTTCTTCTGTGTCTGCTTGTATTCTCATTAAGCGGCTCTGGGAACTGATCTTGGGACTTTCTGGAGTGGGAGAGAGGAGCTCACTCTCTTGTGCCACCTTAGCTTCTTATTCTGCTATGTCATCTTATTCTTCTCTCCTCTGTCTCTTGTTGCGTCATCTTGCTGCACCAGCTCTCTGCTTTGGCTTGCACTCCTGCACGGGGCAGCATTCCCACATGGGCTGGCACTCCGTGTGGGCCAGCTCACTACGTGGGCCAGCTTGCCCTCACCAGGAGGCCCTGGGCATCAAGCCCTGGACCTCCTGTATGGTAGATGGGAGCCAAATTGGTTGGCCATGTCCATTTCCCCAGATATTTTCTTTGTGGTTAACCATGGGCCATAAATTTAACATCCTGAATCTATAACAATCACATTTGATTTTATACCAACTTAACTTCAATAGCATATACACACACTGTTCCTAAACCCCTCCAACTCCCCACTGTTTATGCTTTACAGGTTAACTATTTACAACTTTATACATTTGGAGGGTTTTTTTCTTTTAGAGGCTTTTTATATGCAGTTTAACACCATAATTTGAGTCTTTGCTTAGGCCTAAGGGATATCAAGATGGATTTAGAAAGTTATTACCAAGAAATTTATAAGAAAAATGTGCCTTTGCCTTCAAAGGAGCACAAGGTCTTTCCTTATATGTTTTACTCTAAATGATGCTAAGTCAACCTTAAATCTAGGATCTCTGTCTTAATGTCTTAAGTTTATTATAATAACATTCTTCCCCTGCCAATTGCTCCTGTCATCTTTCCTTTAGGTTTGATGAAGTGCTTTATCGATCATCTCAGGACCTTGAACCCAGACACATTGTCAGTTACCTTCTAACCCTAAGGTACTTTCAGATATTGCTGCTGAAAGGCTTTCAGCCATTTACATAAAGCTTAGTTATGTGGGACAAAAATGGATATATGACAAATAAATGGCTCCGTATATTGCGTTCCATGGCATTTGCAAATCTTTCAGTTAATATCAAATTAAGGGGATTTTTTTTCATCTTGCTATTTCAAAGTCTTCAATGATATTTGAGCCTTCTAATCTGACAATCATGTAAGGTTGAAGGAAACCGACAACTACATAGGAGGTTACAGTACAGTATGCGTGTTACAGAGTGAACCTAAGAGACAGTTAAGGCATTCAGCTCAGTCCTGAGGGACCAGTGAAGGCTTCTCAGAGGAAAGGAGTAGATATTAATCAGGTAAAGCTAGTTGGCAGGAAAGGAAGAAAAGCCCAGAGTTGAGCAAGGACATGATGCTTTAAAAGAAACAAGCATAGTCCTGGGAGAAATGAAGCATGTACTGGCCTTTCTGCTATATACTAAGGCGTTTAGAGGATGGAGAATGAAGTGGGAGGTGAGCCAGTGACAGTTTGATAAAAATTTCACGGTAGCTGTTGTAGAAGCTTTGAATAGTTGAGTCTCCTCAACTACAACAGCAGCTATAGCTTCCTATAAAGCTATTTAAGAAATGAAACCTCACTTAAAATATCCTTAGAAATCAGAAATCTGTGGTCACTGTTTTCTTGATTATACTTTACCTTGTTGTCTCCAGACTTAAATAAGATCTTTTTTCTTTAAATTCCACTTAGACATATAAAGGTAAAGAAGAAAAATGTCTTAAAGTGTCATTTAATTATTAAGACAAATATCATAAGCATCATTTCCCTAGTACATTCTTCCATTTGGTGCCTGAACCAAACGGAAAAGAAGTTTTAAGCAGAGTGTCCACAATGTTTTCATAATGGAATAATAGCTAGTATCTACCCTACCTCCTCACTGCACCTAAGGGGTAAAGGCCATGCTATACATGTAAATAAATCCCTTATGCTTCTAAAACTAACTGTGAAATCATAATCTTAAAAACTCGTCACCTGTTGGTAGAATAGGACCAAAATCTAAAGCTTGAGTTTATTGTGTTTACTTTGACCATTATAGAAAAGCAGTGAATTCCAGGTGCAACTTTACAACTTTGGATACATTCCTTAATGGCTATAGGTTTTGATAGCTTTACTTTTTAACTTCAGAGAATAAGATTAAATATCAGACTTACATGTTACAACAGGGAATTCCTGTTCTAATAATGATTCTTTGCCCTGTTCAGTCATCTTGCAGCTGTGGCACATAAAACACTACAAATAAAAGACAGTCCTCCAGAAGTGGCTAAGGTATGTTGAGTGTTTTCTGTATAATACCCAGCCAGTGACAGTTTGATAGAAATTTCATGCTAGCTATTGTAGAAACTTTCTATAGAACTAATTTGAGTCTACTCAACTACAACAGTTCTATCCTCATACAGCAATTTAAGAAATGAAACTTTGCTTTTCTTCAGATCTCCTGAAATGGTGCTCTGGTTTCTCTATTTTTAAGTTGAGGTTGTAAGATTAATATCAAACACACCTTTGATGTATTCAGACTAATATTACTAAGTCAATCTTCTTGTAAAATTTTTCCTAAAACAGCATTCTTTTAGTACTGACTTAGTAGTAATTCTAATTCGGCTATAAAATCAATGTTTATATACTTTGCAACTACTAGACTGAAGCACATTTTCTTATATCAAATCTTGTAATGATAAATTCCTCTCATCTGAGGCAAGACTATATGATGATACTGTTTTCCCTATTTCACAATCCTTTATATACTAGTATTACTGTAAGGGGTACTAGGAATTTATCTTCCCTGGTACTTTGCAGTATTCTACTTTTTCAAATTTGAAGAAAGAATTACTTTTTAAAACATTCTATTTCTCCACTTACAACCTGTTATTGAATATTTAAACATTCTTTGATTTATTTTGCAGGCCAGACTTCATCTTTTCAGAGCTGTCCGTTCTGTCCTAGCCAATGGAATGAAACTTCTTGGAATAACACCTGTATCCAAAATGTAATTTCTAATTAAAAGGTGCTTAAAAATGCTAAATGAATTCTAGTTATCTCTTCTCAGATTCCTTGCTGTTCAAAATAGAATTTAAACTATTATCTTAATGGTCATATCTACAATACAGAAAATGACAAGAGAATTCATATAAATAAATTTATTGCTGAATTTCCCATTAACATTATAGAAAAATTTTTAAGCACTAAAATTTCACAATTTATTGACACACCAACAGTTGGACATACTTTTAAAAAAGTACAAAAGTAACATTAGAAAAATTTTTTGGAGGAAAAGTATATTGTCTAATAGCAAAGAATTATGTATCCAGACAATGAATGGCACAAAACAGCACTAAAGAGATACTCAGTCACCATCCGGAACTCACTGACTGAGTTATGAGATAGATTCTGTTTGAGAAAAAGTTACACATTCAATTTGTTTCTGAACTAGCCTGCCTTGCTTCTCCCTCTTTTTTGAGGGAAAAGAGCTAGGTCTTTACTGCTGCTGGGACAAAATACTGCACATGAATTGGAGAATAAGGAGTTGTCATCTCTCTCCTCTGGAACATGAACAAGAGAACAGTTAGTACAGAAATGGCTTTGGCACTTTAGCCCATAAACATAGTTCCAAACTTGTTATTTGAATATTGTAGCCTCACATGATTTTTAAATACCATATCATCTTCATACTTTTTATGTACATTATATATACAATAATAAAATTCCTTCATTCTAAAGCATCCCAAACAGGCTCACGTTAAGTCTCTGTATTAGCAATTCACTTGGAAGCTTTCTTCTTAGTTCTTTTGCCATACAGTTAAATTTTTGTTTGTTTAAGCTACCTTCTGGTATTTACTTAAGGCTCTAGTTTAATGCAAATGGTACAGTCTTAGTATGAATTTCTTTTGAGGCCGAAATCATACACCAATTCTCTCTTTTGAAGCTGTTTCTCCTTGTTGGATGGATGTAGTGTCATGTCTGGGTAACCCATAGAGATATATGGAAACACATACAAGAAGGGCACCCAGAGCAAATGTGAGTGCTGAAAAGAAAAACAGTAAGTTTAGTAGTCTGTATTTGTATTTTTAAAACTATATAACAATGATTAATATTTTAAAAACTTAATTGTTGGTTTGCAATATCAAATCATATGAGAAATAAATAAAGCCAAACATTCTAATTTTATGATGAGAAGTTTTGAAAGGTCATCAATTCTGACATAAATATATATGGTAAAATCAAGGGAGCATCAGCCACTGGCTACATAGCAGTCAGTATCCCTGTCCTGGGCCACACTAACATAAAGACCATGCTAACTTCCCTATATGCTGATTCAAAGAAAATGTAATGAGATGTGGCTTATGCATGATACCAAAAACTTAGTTTAGAGTAAAAGATAACTCAGTAAAACTCAAGGAGTTAGGTGACCACTGATTCAAACCATTGAAGATTATTGAAGAGGAGATGTGATGATATACTGAGTAAAGTTCCATTTCCTGCTAGCCGTATATTTTTATCTCAATCTTGAAAATCAGGAAGCAAGAATTACAGCTTGTACAAACTTAACAAGTAGGTATTATATAAATAAATGCTTATGTCAAAACTATATATTCTGTTCAAAACTGAACCATATTCTATATGGACTACCAGTGGCACAGTCTTAATAACTTAAAAATGGCAGCAGAGAAATGACATCAAGCCATGATTTTAGTTCACCCCTAACCAGAAAAGGTGATGATAAAAATCTAAGTAGAAAACTGAAAGATTACTAAGACATTCTAATTAATTTCCTTTATCATCTGTAAGAGAATGTATTGACCAAAAGCACTTTATACTGTTGTCAAATATTCCTTAGGAGTAAAGGCATAAGGATTTGTTGAGCATAAGGATGAATCAGAACTACAATTAAAAGTTCACCCAAATCAAGTAAGAAAAACATGTCAGGGGGAGGGCCTATAAATTCCTGATAAAGATATGGTAAGGGGTTCACCTTATACCTAATAATACTGTATATGCCAGGCACTTTTCTAAGGACATTACCTGAAAACAGCAATAGAAGGTAGTTATATTCACATCTTACAGATGAAGAAACTGACACAAGTACTTCCCCAAGGTTGCACAAGTAATAAATGGTCAAGCAAAGATTTGAACCAAACTATAAAGTGGTTTTCTAGTATATCTACAAGACTGGAAGAACCTCTATTTGCATTTAGAACGAGTCATTTTTAAAATGAAATGTACATATATTTTTTACTTCTATAGATATTTGACAGTTTCCTCACACATTAGTTTATGATATAACTGATCAGTAAAGGAAGATTATACAGTATAAAAGTGCTCTGAAATGTTAAGTGAGCATAACTGCTTGATTCAGAAGCCAACTCAATGCTGAATGTGGGTTAGGGAAAAAGTATATTAGAAAGACTAGAATAACAGTAATGCCAGAATGCCAGCTATAGTAATGAATTTTATATTGGTTACATATTAAATGAAACAAAGATACCTTCACAAAAGAGAAAAGAAAATCTAGATTTAGTTTCAAAACTAAATTGCATCCAAGTCCAAAAAAGTTGGGAAAGTGTAAACTAAGGGGTAGATGGCAGATGTTTTCTGCTCTTTCCTGAAAATAAAAGGCCTAGTTTACTGAAATTCTACTACTGAAAGGAATCATTTTCTGAAGTCCTTGAATTTATTTCCTTAATATCTAGTCATTCTGTATTTGCCCTGAATCACTCAGTTTTTTGTGTATCTAATATCTGAGAAGCAAGGAAGCCTTGTTTGCAAAAAAGTTTTTTTTAACTAAGTAGCTGCCTTGCCTTCACATAGAACCAGTGAGCACTTCAGCTTAAGCTCTTCGACCATTTAGACATCCTGAGTACTGCTTACCCACATTCCACACAACTATGAACCACTTAATGCAATTGTAGAATAAATTATAATATTAAAACTAGGAATTTCTGTAAACACTATAACCAACTGCCATTTTTCATAATAGATGAATAAGCAAGTGAGGAATTCTTCAATACTAATAATTTATTACAAATTAAGACATACTTATCTGTAATCCAAACAGCATCACTGAAGCAATAGTGGAAAGGACAATGGCTGCTGCTGCAGAAAAACCCTTCATGATGTTGTCTGTGTACTTGACCACAACAGAAGTATAGAGGCCTCCAACACTTGCAAGAACTTGTATATAGAAAAGAAATAAAATTTTAACATTCCAATAAATGAAACATTCTATAATGGTGAGGCAATTTTCATCCCCAGAGCTACCATAATAATCTACCTAGGAAAATACAATTTTCCTTAAAAGCAGCCATCTGAGAGAGTCTGTATTAAAATTAAGTAGTTCCTACATAATGACATTATATCCAAAAGGCTATATGGTCTACTAAATTGTACCCATTTATTGCTAACACATTAGATACTTGTGATCATGAAGACAAAATTATGAAGACAAAATTGCTTTGGGATAGCTCTGCCACAAAGTAAGTCAATAAAAACCAAAATTACATTTTCAAACTGGTGTTCACTGTATCAAAGGAACAATTTCAAAATGCGACAAAGGCTTGAAATGGACTTTAATTCCTGGATACTTACAGATGACAAACCAGACATAATACGTGTAACCATAGAAAAATCCTTTTTCTTTAATTTCTGCTCCATCTGACAAGTAGACGCCAACTAATGTCACAGCAATCCCTGATAGATACATTTGAATATTTCTCACCCAAAGGGAAGTGTCTGAACTCTTTAAAACTTTTTCAAAATATACTCCTGAAAGAAAATTACACAAGCAAATATGAAAATATATTAGAAATTTAAAATGTTTTTTCATTTGAAACATCCCAGAGATATACATAAGAAATTATATAAACCATGTTTAAAAAGATAAATTCTTTTTAATTAATAACAGTTTCTGTCTTTATGATAGCAGATAGATCACAAAATCTCTCTAATAATTAATGCCAATAAAAGACATTTTGGTCAGCTGGAAAACAATGAATTATCATAATCATACCCTTATTTATTATCTGCCTAGAAACGAGTACCCCTAACTTTGCAGAAAACTGTCATAATACCCACTTGGAATTTTTTCAGAGTACATAATACAACCAAAATAAAATTCTTAGAACTTGCTGAGTGAAGCCATTTTCCTTGAAAGCCAGATTGTACTAGCAAACTTCATGTACATTTTCACAAGGGCCATGAACTCCCTAACTAGATCATAAATTATGTTTGTGTGCATTCTTCTGGGGTTGAGGGACCAAAGCTTTTACTCCAAAGGAGTACGTGACCACCCCCAAAAAAGTCATTCACCCCTCCTATATGTTTCTGGTTATACTTTTTACTTAAAATGAATGTTTAACAAAGACATTAATGCTACTCCTATTTCCACCTTTGCTTTTGCCATCTGGAAAAACCATTTAACTAGTTACTCTAAGAATAAAGGGATATTAAACCATCTACCCTCTCTTCAATTGTATATTGAGATGCTGAACTAAATAGAATGGTAGAAATAAACATTTAATTCTTGAAAACTAGCGTTAAAAACTCACGTATACCATTTTGGTGGCAACTAAGTTTTTATTACTAACAATAAAAATTTAGCACGATGCTAAATTAATCAAATACATACCTAAATTTATACACCTACATATATACATAAATTTATACCTAAATATATACCTAAATTTAGATTTTCCCCTCTTATAAAACATCTCATTTACAAGCAATATTTCACTTCCATCACCAGCCTGCTTTCCTAGTCAGAGTCCTAATTCTTGAAATAGCACAAATAAAAGATAAGCAAGACTTACGGCTATAACTAATATATTCATTACTAAAAAAAACCTGTTTCATCTCTGTTGGAGCTATTTCTAAAACACATTTTATCTCTTGTTACATTTAACATGCATACTTTGGCTTTGATTTTGTAGAGGATTGCTTGTCTCTATGCCTATGACCCCAGACTTCCATGCTTTTTATGGTTAGTGATTCTGTGTTCTTCCTTCCCTTTTGACTATTACTTTCATGTATTAAGTTTTCTAAGGTACTCTAGCAACCTTCTTTGACCCCCTTAGTTCCTGTTGAAGCAAAGGAAGAACTTGAGGTTACCACGAAAAAAACAGAAAATGGTCTGGTAACATTAATAACCTAAAGTGTAAAGTAGGAAAATGTAGCTTGAGAACAGTGCCTTTTTCATGAAAATGGAAAAGGTACTTGGGCTTCCTGATAAATAATTTCCTCCATTTTCAGAGGTCTTTTTTTTGAGTTCTTGGTTGGACTGCTATAGTCAAGCTATCCTCTTAGATAGCTGCAAGTATGAATAAGGACTGAGGTCTGAACTGAGTTTAACTCTGCCATATATTTAGTGGGAAAACAGCTGATACAAAACTAAATAAAAGAAAGAAGATAATGCTTTAGTAAGAAAATTGTTATAAAGCCAGATAAATTAGACCCCTATTTAAAGTTTGATGTTGTTTTAAAAAATTGACAACAGAATAAAATTATGCTTTTATGATTTACCTGCAAATCCTGAGCACAATACAGCAATAGCAATAGCGCCAAACCCTAATAATGGATTCTGTTCCACCTGCAATATTAATTTTTAAAAGTTATTTCAGTGACTAATAACTCATCAAAGAGACCAAATAAATGAAATACAAAACTCTGTATTACAGTTCTATTAAAGGTATGTGCCATATCAGATATAACTTCCACAGAATAAGACAGGCCCAAACAAACCAAAAAGACTCAATCACAGAAACCAAAGCTCTTGACTTAAAAGCATGTTCCTCAAATCACAGCCATTGTAAATGCTCAATATAACACTATCATATACACCTCCTGCACAATTAAGCAGCCTAGCATATTTTGTATAGTCAGCCTGCTGCTTAATTTTAACTTCTACCACCACCCTAACTCAAGCACTGTGGCATCATGCCTGGAAACAATCACTACCTTGATATAATCCTCACTCAAACCTCCTCACAGGTTCCCTATCACGTACAGGATGACATACCTACTGGCTTTTAAGACTCCATTTTACTGACTTTATCATATATTTACAGCATATCTGTTATGTACCAGATGGTATCTGTTAAATGAATAAAGATGAAGATAAATACACAGTTCCAATTCCTTTTTTTTTTCCTTTTAAAGGAGGTACCGGGAATTGAACCAGAACCTCATACATAGGAGGCAGGCACTCAACCACTGAGCTAAATCTTCTCCCCCAGTTCCAATTCTTGAATAGTTCATGTATAGGAGAGACCTGACAGGAATATGTAGTTATAATATTGTGAGACAAGTGCTGAAAGGCCATATGTATGTGACCCAACATGCTCTTTCAACTTTATTTCCTCTTTCTTTCCTAAACTAACCGTCATGTCTTTCCTCAGCCTTACCTGAGAGAAACAGTATCTCAATAAAAACATCCTCTGTCTCTCTCTCTTCCCCCACCCCCAAAGGGAAATAAAACTACTACTGGCTGCATATGGTTACTGTAGGCTTAAATGAGTTAATACTTGTGAAACACTTAAAACAGGGCTAGCACATAGTGTTACAGAAGTGATTGCAGTTGTTACTGTTATTACTACTGATTTCTAGCAAAATGCTACTTTTAAGGCTTTAGAATTGATGACTTGAAGAACTTGTAGAGTTTAACAGTTATTACTAGAAAACTGTGGCCTTCCTAACATGTAAATATACCAAATTTCCTTATTAAATGGATTCCTAGTGGGTGATATGGGGAATTCCATAGGGATAATGTTCAGCAAGAAATCTGACAGATTTGCATCAACATCTTTGTGGATGAGACAGAAAATGTAGTAAGGAACAGCAATATAATTCGATTCATAGCTGAGAAAATGCTCAAACATCAGTTTGCCAGAGGTATGAGAGAGCTGTCTTAGAATAGATCCTACAGCCCTGCCAAGCCTTCAGTTGACTGCAGCCCTAGCCAGTATCTTGACTACCTTATGAGAGACCCCAAATCAGAACTACCTAGCTAAAGCCCAAATTCCTGACCCATAAAAACTATGAGATAATAAATATTAATTAAGAAAAAAAATCAAGCTAGCAGGCAGTCTAATGGTATATAGCCAAAGAATTATTTGGTCTTGATTGTTCAAAATTTTTGGTGAAGACACAGAAGACCTACTTGTTGAATCTGTACAAAGCATAATACTCAAAGGGAACTTCCTAGCTAATAATGGATAAGGACTGCTCTCTAGAGGTTGAATAATGACCCCAAAGCTTGCAAGATGAGATAAATACAAACAAATGCTGCATTTTATTTTAGAAGTCCACTGCAAGAGACATGCTTGATGCAAACTGTATTTACTACAATGTATATAAAATAGCTCCATGTGATTGTGCATAATAAATTATACAATGGATATTCACTCCTCGTCCCCACCAAAAAAGACCCAATATAATCTTAGGCTGATTTACAAGTCTAGTATTCAGAACAAAGGAGGTAATTAGCAAGCTATACCTCACACTATTCAGGCAACATATGAAAATGGTGTACAGTTCAGGACATATTGGGGAATAATTACAGATGACTGTACTAGAAAAGCAAAGGGTTGGGGCAGGAGGCAGGAATTAGGAAGTCTGCCTAGAAACCATATTATTGAAAGAAACATTAGGGTTGTTTAAATGAATGAAAAAAGCTCAAAGAGTGAGGATATGATGATTGCCCTCAAATATTGAAAGAATCTTAAAGTTAGGAGGTATTTGAGTTATTCTGACAAAAACAAAGAACAAGAGAGAGGCAGTTAAATGGACTGTTTAAAATATGAAAGAACATTATAAAAGGGTCCAAAGTAAGATGAGCCCACCTTATACTCTTCTTTAATTTACTAAACGTTTCACATACATTACCTTTGTGAAGTGGTATCTGATATCTTGTCTAATGTTGTGAAATGTTACTTAAAACTTATATTTAACTTTTAAATGTTTGCCTTATCTCCCAAATTATTTCTCCGAAGGTCCACAATTAAGTTAAATATGCAGCAAATACTTGATCAAAGTTTTGAGATGGATGTCACCAAGAGTATTGGCATGTTATGCATCATTTGAGAATAAATACTAAAACTCATCCTCTGAAAAAAAACAAAACAAAACACCTATTTCTCCAGAACACTAGAAAGTACCTATCTAAAAAGGAATTGATTTCCCATTTTTAGACACTCTCCACACATTTTTAGCTGCCTCATACTCCTAAGAGAACCATGCTCCTTTAATTGCAAAGTCATGCACTAGAGCTCCACTTTCTACTTATTTTTGGCAATATAACTGATTGAGGCGTAAAATATTAAAAATCAGGTATGTACCCTTAACTTAAAATTTAACACTTAACAAAGTTATTTAGAAGGGCTTTTTTTTTTGCCCTATTTTAGTTGTTAGTTATCTCAGTCACTAAATGGGAGTATGTGCAAAATGACAAGAAACTTTGTGAGTTAAGGGTGAATATGAAAACTATTCGGAAAAAACTTTACCTTGCCCAGTGTTTCTGAGATGTCTAAAAGAGGCCTAGAAGTTTGAACATAAATACCATGAGAATGGTGGCACTTTTTTAATCACGGGTTAGCTATTAACTATGTAACCTTGGACTAGTTTCTTCACCTACTATGGACTTCATTTTTGTCATCCATAAAATAAAGGAGCTGGATTATGTTTAAGATACCTTCCATCTCTAACATATTTGATGCACATTCCCCTCTAAGAAACAGAAAGCTAATACAAGCAGTATCCTTAACAATAAGCAGCGTTATAATAAGAAATACAAAAAGTACTATCAATGAGGAAAAACAAGCCCATCTATAAGACAAAAGTTATTTTAAATCAAATAACTGTAATCATACTGCATTTGTAAATGTGACTATCTAAAGTACATTAGACTTTAGGAACTTTCCTTTAGGCATTTTGTTTCTTACCCTTTCCTTTATGCATTTTGTTTCTTACCACAACTTTAGTAGCTTGGGCCGGTTTCCACTGTACAAGTGTGACTCCACCACACAGCATAAAAACTGAAATCCACTGTAATTTGCTGAGTGTCCTGTTTAACATTAAAACAGTACATAAAGCAGTACAGGGAATCTTTAATTGGTAGGTCACCTAGAAACAAAACAGTGAATTAATGAATTCAACTCATATCAGTCTGTGACACAAATATATTATTTCTGATATCATTTCTAGAAGTGTCAGGTAAAATACTGATAATTTTTTTTGGTAAAGTGTTAATAGAATAAAAATCTTTTACCATAAAAACATTTTTTAAGATTCTGTACTTTTCATTATCATTAATTCCACTTACCTGGTAAACTGCTGCATCCAGATTGCTAAGAGCTATGAAAGCCATGTTGTTCTGAACAGCATACACTAACGATGGCACGCTTAACTTCATCAGTTCCTTGGGGCTCCCCAAGACATTTTCTCTTAAAGATGCCTTGAATCTACCCAGACTACCAGTTTCTCTTTGAAAACAAAAGGAGAGATATGGGTAGTGAAGAAGAGAATTAAAGAATATCTTCTTGATAGATTCCTACACACCTAAGACTAGCTATATTGTGTTAAGTCCATTGATAAAATTTAGCAAACTTGCTTTAATAATTTCAAATTAATTTTAGATTCATTAAAAGAAAAACAAATACAGGTCCTATTTGGGAAAATGTGACAATTATGTTTACCATCCTCAGCTTCTGGTGATAATTCCAGGAGTACATTAAATAATAAGAGAAAACCAGAATTGCTGATAGTACCTTTGAGAAATTAATTTAAATATCTGCCACTTAACCGACATTACCTCAAGTTCACCCAGACTATTTTTTATTGATCAGCATTTTAAATGCATTTTAAAAAATGCATATCCATTTTTAAATTGTAATTTTTTTTAAATTACAATAGATCTAAAAAAAAAAAGGTTTTAGTATTTGTAGTTATGGAAGTTACTTGCATTAAGAATTGAGCAATTCAGGGAAACGGACTTGGCCCAGTGGTTAGGGCATCCGTCTACCACATGGGAGGTCCGTGGTTCAAATCCCAGGCCTCCTTGACCTGTGTGGAGCTGGCCCGTGTGCAGTGCTGATGCGCGCAAGGAGTGCCCTGCCACACAGGGTGTCCCCCAAGTAGGGGAGCCCCATGCGCAAGGAGTGCATCCATAAGGAGAGCCGCCCAGCGCGAAAGAAAGTGCAGCCTGCTCAGGAATGGCACCGCCCACACTTCCTGTGCCGCTGATGACAACACAAGCGGACAAAGAAACAAGACGCAGCAAATAGACACAGAGAACAGACAACCGGGGGAGGGGGGAGTTAAATAAATAAATAAATCTTAAAAAAAAAAATTATCTTTAAAAAAAAAAAAAGAATTGAGCAATTCAGTTCAATGTTATTTATAAATAACTATGAAATGTAGACAATAAATCTTTCATTTATATAAGCATATTTTCATAAAACCTCTTAAGTACCATCTATATAATTTTACCAACAAAAATAAACCATACCTGTAATGTATAAAGTTTACTACTTGACTGCATATTGATTATTCATGCTCCTACCTATTCTTAATTTTGTTTAGGAAGAAATGGCTAATCTTCCTTATACTTCCCCGTGTTGTAAATCAGTTCATTTATTCCTGAACAAAAAATATAACAGTATTTATAGCAAGCATCAATACCAAAAAAAGTGCTTTATCAAAAGGGTTCTAACTGCAACTTACAATATCCTTAAAAGAACGATAATACTTTGTGGGTGATACAGATCTACTTCAACCTCAAATTTATGATAATCACAATGAGTTTCTATATTTTTGGTTGGCATATTAGAATCAACAGTTGTGAAATGAGTTTTTTCATATTTAAATATTGTAAAAATAATGACCTGTATTCTGAGGGGAATCAAAAAGTCTATAATGTCAAGTAGATTACCTGTGCTTATTATCTATTTCCTGTAGAACATTCCTGCCCCAAGGAAATGCTTAAGAAAGACAAAATTTGGCCTAAGTCACAGAAACAAAAAAATCCTTTTTAGTTACATATCTGTTGCCAAATTCAACATGCTATACACTACATGGTAAGTGTATATGCTGAAAAATAATGCATACAGCCTGGTGGTGGACTACAAGCTCTATGAGAGGAGGGAAAGAATACCAAAAAGATCACTCTACCAAGAAATTCTCCATGGCAGTTTTCCAGGTATATGAAGGTTTGCCCTTTAAACAGTTGACATTTTTTTTAACTGCTTTTTTAAAATACAAATCTAAGATGTTCTATATACTTTCTTAACATCTTAAAGGGTATAAAGAATGCTTTTTCAAACAATGTTTTCCCTTAACTATAAAATTGAAGAAAAAAATTAAAAAGATGTAAAAGGTGATGCTTTAGAAAGCTTAACTGAAAAATCATTATTGCCCTAATTATCACTAGTAGTTAGCATATGATAATATAGATATAATCTTAAAGATTATATGAAGTATGAGACACTGCTTTTGCTGGTCTTTTAGAATGCTGATTTAATGTACCTAATGCATCTGCAGAGTAGCACCCTAAGGAGTTACAAAGAAGTACATCTGTACCCATCCCCACACTCCACATCTTTAATGAATTGTTGGCTATCCAGAGAGTAAAATTGGTCTCTTTATCACTGGCTCTTTGCCCAGCAGAAAATGGGCCCCTTAAGGATCCAATTGCTGCTCCTAATAAGCACCATGCCTGCACCAAAAACCAAGGGTGCTATTGTTCTTTTTCTCCCCTTCACTTTTCTTCTTTCTTATCCTTTCTCCCATATTTCTCAGCTCTCACATAAAAAAAAGAGCCTTTGAGCCACAACACCAGCTAATATGGATACTCTCTACCTCAGTGTGGCAAACCAAGAGAATGTCAGGATTAACCTTCAGGCCTCTTTGTTAGATGCTTAGGAGCTAGGGTTTTCATTTTCAAGAATACTTAGGTGGAAGTGGATGTGGCTTAACTGATAAAGCATCTGCCTACCATATGGGAGGTCCAGGGTTCGAACCCAGGGCCTCCTGGCCCATGTGGTGAGCTGACCCATGTGCAGCACTGCAGTGCGAGCGCTGAGCCACACAGGTGTGTCCCCCACGTAGGGGAGTCCCACATAGAAGGAGTATACCCCACACTGAGCTACCCCACGTGAAAAAAAGTGCAGCCTGCCCAGGAGTAGCAGTGCACACACACACAGAGCTGATGCAGCAAGATGACGCAACAAAAAGAGACACAGATTCCCGGTGCCACCAAGAATGCAAACTGACACAGAAGAACACACAGCAAATGGACACAGAGAACAGACAACAGGTGGTGGGGAGGAAGGGGAGAGAAATAAAATAAAATAAATTTTAAAAAAAATAGAATACTTGGGTATCTTTTTCTGATTCCTACCCTAATGCAGTTATTAGCAAATCCAAGGTATTACAGAATGCTAACTAATGGGAAAGCTCAAGTTTCACAGTAGTGCCTTAGAATTATAGCAACATTATATAACCATAATAAGTAATATTCTGTAATAAGTTACCAAAAATTGCAGAGGATCTAAAAGAACTCAGAGAACAAAAGTCAAGAATAACAGAAAAACAATGGAAAGAAGAATGAAGAGATTCAGGAGGTATAAAAGAAGTGGAAATCTCACCATGCAGACAGTTTTAAAAGGGTAAATGGTTTCTCTATTAATCAGATTAAATCCTGCTTAATAAAACAATTTTATTAAGAATATAGCTCTTAAAGTTTATATTTAGCTTTACTCACTAAAGTTATTTAAAAAGTAATAAGAGCAACCTATCTCCCAGAAAAAACTAATCATTTGTCCTTTTGTTTTACTATTAAGGAGACAAAAATTAACTATTCTAAAGATACTGCAGCCTTAAATATGCTATAAAAAGAAACACATAAAAACCAAAGATGGTTTTTTTCTTCCGTTTTCCTACCATATTTTTTGGAACTCAAATTATAAGCATCTTAATGAGAACCTTGTATTAAAAACAAATGAATTAAATTTAATAAATGATGTTGCTAAATAAGAGAAAGAGACAGTTTAACCGAAAAGCATATACTAATTTTTTTAATGTTTAGCCTTTTTTTCACATTAAATTTATTATTTGGACAGTAAGTTTGACTTCTATAACTGTTAGAGAATCTATATGCAACCTTTTGTTACCTGAAAAAAAATTTGAAGCTCCATGTTGATTGCAGAGATTCCGCTGCTGCCTCCCCCCCAAATTTTCCTATCAACTGGCTGAAACCAATTCTTTCTGACCTATGTTTGGTCAAAAACAGGCCTCATTCTTCCAGCTCCCAATCTGACAAGAACTACAAGGAGGCATAATATCCTTGGCTTGGTTACCAAGGCACTGTGCAAAACGGAATACAGCAAAAGTTACTGATGAGCTTAAGAAATTTAAATCTTGTTTACAAATTTATTTGAAAAATTAAGTATAATTAACTCATATAAAAGACTTTGGAAAAACTAGGTATAAAAACAAATAATGAGGTCAATTTGAGACAAAAAAAAAACCATCATATGAGGTTTTTTTTTTACTTCCCCTCCATGTCCCTAAACCCATTATAGAATGAATATAAAGGAGTAAAAATGCAAAACAAGCAGGGAAACTAGAATAGGACTAGATAACTTGTAAGTATCTGACAGTCACATAAATTATTCTAGGTAATATGAAATAGTAAAAGATTTTTTTTCTGTCCTTTATGGATAAGTAGTTGAAAGATTTAAAGATAAATTTGGTTTATTACTAAACACACCCAAAGTATATATACATTTGCATTTATACATCCTGCTAGGCTTATTTAGTCTTGATAGACTGTGGGGAATAGCAAACAATAAAAAGTTAACTTAGTTCTACGACAATGTGAGTGTTTTCACTTCCTTTTCTTCATACCTCCAATGACAGATTTAAGTCTAAATTGCCAGCTTTACATAGCTGTGACAGGATTTAGGTAATGCTAACATGCAATTTTCATGTGAATTGTAATTATTTTTATGTAAAACCAAAACAATATTGTTTTATATTTCATTCAAGTTAGTTAGAAATTGGTAACATAATTCTAATATTTAAAAATCAATATATTCAAATATAGAGCTTTTGCAACAATTAGTCCATCCACAGCCCCCAAATAGTATTTAGTAATATCCTTTCAGTTAAAAAGTGATCTTATCAATCATACATGTGCACAAATGTTTATGTACAAAGATAATTATTACATCTTTGTTTTGTAGAAAACTGAAACAACCCAAATGTCCATCAATAGAGACTAGTATACATGATATAGCCATATAATGGAATACAATGCAGCTCTTAAAAAAAAAAATGGGACAGATCTCTATATACTGACATGGAACCATCCCTAATACAAAGCATTTAAGTGAACAAAGTGGAACACAGTGTATAAAATGCGTATCACAGTGTCCAGCAGTCTTTCACACATAACTAAAATTCACTAAAATAGACTATGTAAACCTTACTTATCAAAGTAAAGTAACCATCCATCAATTCCTCCCCAAACCTCCTACAGCTGAAATAGAGGTACATAAAAGACATGAAAATAAGTTGTATTTACCTGCATGTTTCCCTCACCTGTTTCTAAGGGGGAGCATGAAAAATGTTTCTTTAACAGCCTGCCATTCTCAATACCAACAATCCTGAACATCTGAAGTCATCTAACTTTAGTTGCAATCTAAAGGAGCATGTTTGGTACTTCACATAACACATTTTGACAATGATTAATAGTTGGTATTCTGCAGAGTATAGATAACTTGCTTTCTAAAAAAAGAGAAGTTAAATATCTGCTCATGAGGTTTTCAAAAATGCATTTTGACAATAGCCCTAAAAAGAAGCATTTTTATTTGGATTTCCTAGGGCAATTTTAACATATAGCAATAAAATTTTCAGTGATTTCCTCATATTTATTGAAAGTTTTCTTGAAGACTACAATGAAGTATGCATTTCTCTGCCTTCTGTTCTTTTATGATTTCACTTTTTTTCTAAAGAAATGAAAATGAAATCCATGATCTTTGTTGCCTCAATATATATCAGGCACTCATCACTGAAGTAAATCTTCATTTGTTCTAAGTTAAATAGCCTAAATGTGTTAGAAAGAAAAAATTCAAGTTAACTGCAATTTTAATTTTTAATTAGTTCTTTTGAAATATTTTAAATAAGTAAGGCAGAGAAAAGATTAGGGATTAAAATTAAGCAATTGTCTTCCAGTGTTTTAGGAAGCCAATTATATGCTTCGGCCTATAATATTTTTATACTAATGATACAAATGTTAAGATAATAATGTAAATGTTAGGATACCCCTGACTCAGGGGATGTTACCCTTCAATCATACGCTTGGGTTTAAAAAAAAAAAAAATAGGTGTGAGGGGACAGAGAATGGCATCTCAACCATTTGACCTAGACTGCTATCTTGGGTTCTGTCCAAATAAGATTTCCTAGTTATAGAAACCCACCACCACCTCAAATCCCAAAAAAAGAAAATATTGGCCTTTCATTTAAAATGTGTATCTGGAACCTCACTGAGCCATCTGGTCAGATAAAATTCATTAGTCGGAGACTGCATTAATTTGGTGCTTTCCAAACTTAACATTCTCACACAAAAGATGAGTTCAACTAGACTTCAGATCTTCAAAAGCTTACCAGGGGGGAGCAGATGTAACTCAAGTGGTTGAGTGCCTGCTTCCTGTGTACAAGGTCCCAGGTTCAATCCCAGTACCTCCTAAAAACAAACAAACGGGGAAGAAAAACAAAAAAAGCCAAAAAGACCAACTCTCATTGGGGAACAGATGTGGCTCAGTGGTTGAGCACCTGTTTCCATGTACAAGGCAAAGTCCTGGGTTCAATCCTTGGTACACAGCCCCTCCCTCCTGCAGCTACAACTTCATGTTTAAATTCTTGGAACCTGAGAGACTCTAATTTGCCTCACTCGGGCACTTGATTAAAGTTATGCTTATCCTACCTAGTCCACTTAACTCTTGCAAAGTTCTAGAAAGCTTTTCAGACCAGACTACCTCTTTTGTTATTTCTTAAACAAGTAGACTTCCATCTGTCTAAACATACTGTACCTATTGTTGTGTGTTCCTCTTTATATTAGTTCTACAGTTCCTGGCTATCAAAAAGAGGAATCTTTAAGGGATTCTGAGTTTCAAAAGACACTGCAAATATGAATACTTCTACTAAATTGCTCTCTCTTAACAATTTCTTCTACTTAACTGACATTAAATATCTCTATGTGATAAAGATTCATTTATTACTCCAGCCCAAACCTCTCTTCTGGGTTCCACACTCATTTAATCAGACTGTCTAATTCCTATCCCCAATTGGATGTCTCAAAGGCAGTACAAATTTTACATTATACCTACCAAAATTAAATTAATATCCCATTCCCTAAAATCTGCTTTTCTTCCTGTCTCAGAAAAAAATAATCTTGTCTCAGAAAAATCTATCTCCCCAGTTGCTTATACTCAGAAAGATATATATGATTCTTGACACCTCCTTTTCCCCTGGCTGTACTCAAACCCCATCACCAAGTCCTATAGAGTCCTGCAAAACCTAACTCAAAGCCATCAATTTCTCTTCATCACCTGCGGTGTCAACATAGGCTTCAAATAAGTTCCCCTATATTCAACTTCCAATCCTTTCTTGTGAAAGGGATCAAGGTGACTCTTTAAAAAATAAGTCATGTTAGTCCTGATTTAAACTTGAGGTAAAATCCAAAATCTTCAACAGCCCCACAGGATTATTCTAGGTATCCTGCTGACCTCTTCGCTTTATCTTACTAATCCCCTCTCACAACACTCCAGACACACCAATTGCTTGAGACTGACTGACTTGGTTCTAGGGTGTGTTGGGGGAAAAATACTTTGGTTAGTAGTACTATTTTGACAATACTCTGTAATCATTAGTTAAAAAGGTTTAACAACAAAGCAAATTATTAGTGGTAGGGTGAGTTATGAGAGTTCTGTATGTTGTTATATAGGTTTGTTTTGTAAGTTCACAACTACTACTATACATATATTGTTTATGTATGGTGATATACTTCAATAAATTAATTTTAAAATATATTTTTTTAAAAGTCAAGGACTTACTCTCTCAGGAACTTCATTTGCATAGGATGCTCTTCTCTGCTCTTTCCTGCCTACCTTCCACTCGATCTTAGGATCTAGGTTAAAACTTAAAACTTCCTGGGAAACGGACTTTGGACCAGTGGTTAGGGCGTCCGTCTACCACATGGGAGGTCCGCGGTTCAAACCCCGGGCCTCCTTGACTCGCGTGGAGCTGGCCCTTACACGGTGCTGATGCACGCAAGGAGTGCCATGCCACGCAGGGGTGTCCCCCGCGTAGGGGAGCCCCATGCGTAGGGGAGCCCCATGCGCAAGGAGTGCCCGTAAGGAGAGCCGCCCAGCACAGAAGAAAGTGCAGCCTGCCCAGGAATGGCGCCGCCCGCACTTCCCGTGCTGCTGATGACAACAGAAGCGGACAAAGAAACAAGACGCAGCAAAAAGACACAGAAAACAGACAACCGGGGGAGAGGAGGGGAATTAAATCAATAAAAATAAAATTAAAAAAACAACTTAACTTCCTCAGAGAAAAAGCCCTTCAAACCAAATGGAAATTATTATAATTACTTAGAAATTTTCTTTCATAACACCACAATTTATTATTTGCTTGTTTAATGTCTGGTTCTCCACTAGATCACAAGCTCTAGGAGGAGGAGAACTATGCCTTTTTAGTCTGCAGCTGTATTCTCTGCATCTAAAATAGAGTTAAGCACATAATTGGGCTTTATAGATATTTGCTGAATTAATGAAAGAATGAACCTGACTGCATCTTTTTAACAATACCTTGAAAGAGATTTAGCAAGACTATTTCTTTAAAATGTTTAGAGGTAATGAAGCAGAAATTATGTGGATGTCACAATGCTAACTTCTCTAAAAGTGATCCTTAACTATAAGCTAGACAATTGGAGAAATTCCAGGTACTACTTCCACAAGTCCCCTTTCTACTCCAGTTTTACATAAGATGACATGTACTTATGAGTAAAGAACATATTTTTACTGAGCAAAGAACATTAACATAGTCCATTCTAAATGAACAACCAACCGAACTGATCAAAGTCTATAATGAACTTATGCTTTGCAGAGTATAGATAAAATTGAAGCTGTGGAATACTTGTATCACCTCTATAAAGTTATTGCACTTTATCATAGGTAAAGAGTAGAGAGAAGGAAAGAAACTTACTTCATTTAATAGTTTTTTCCATTTAAATAGTAGTTTCAGTTTTTTTTTCCTGTAGCCATTCTTCAAAAAACTCAAATCCAAATTTAGTAACATATTATCTAATTTTTATATTAACTTTAGACTATGGGAGAAATGTACTATTTTAATCCTTAAGACCTAATTTTTTCTTAATTTTCTTCTCTGAAGAGAAGGTTATTCAAGTTCTAAACCTTTAGTTATTTTTAATATAATTCTTCCATATTCTGCCACAATATCCTAAAATTGTCATCCTTTCTTACAGATAATAAAAAATAAAGTATTGCTTCTACTTTGAAAACAAAAAAAAAAATATTCAGGTCATTTTTTAGCTCTACACAGCTAATTAACAGTATGTGGTAAAGAATTTTCAAACATATAAATTCAAAAATATGAACTCAATTTTAGTTTCCTTCATGTCTAACAAATATCATAAAATTTTCAAGTAAGAAATGTTTTCTGATATTTAGAAGCTTTTCCAATCATAGTGAAGAAAGCACTGACATCCAATCCGTGTTTTTTGACATACTATATAACATCCTATTTACGTTACTCCACTTACTTTGTTCTTAACTAGCAGTTTTGATTAATATACAAAGAGATGATGGCATTGAGAATATCCAGAAAATCTTTTTTTTTTTTTTTTTTGAGTACCAGGGATTGAACCCAGAACCTCATAGGTGGGAAGCCAGCACTCAACCACTAAGGCACATCAGCTTCCCTGGGTTGGTTTTTTTGTTTGTTTTGCTTGTTGTTGTTTTTTTCAGGAGGCACCAGAAACCAAACTTGGGACCTCCCGTTTGGGAGGCTCAAGTGGTTGAGCACCATCTGCTCCCCACTATGTTGATTTTTAAAAATAACAAATTTTAAAGTTAACAGTTATAAAACAAACTGGGCCATGATTTGAACTTACAACTTAAAATAATTGATTTCAGGTTTGATTGCTCTATTTAAATTCTGAGTTTGTCACTCTGAAAACTGGAGAACAAGGAGAGGAAATGTGTTCCCTGTGCCTCTTCTTCCTATACCCCTATATTAAATAAAAACAAAAAACAAAAAATCCAATCATTAAGATTTTTTAAAATTTATTAATTCTTAGATTGCTGTATGGAAGACGTCCCAGAGTTTTAAAAGATAGAAACTTTAACCTTTGAAATGTTGCCTATTAATGGTACCATATGGCCTCTCATTTACCCGACATCATCCAGAATTAAGAATTCCATAAAAATGTCAAATTTCCATAAAACTAAATCTTGTTAAGTAAGAAATTGTATAGGATCTCAGATTTTACCCTACTAGCAAGCTAGTAAGTAAGACAGCCACAGTATCTCTGCCTATATTATCAATCTTAAACTCAAATATAGTAAAGCTTTCCAACAACTGACCCCGACTTATTTTTGCACCCTTTTCTCCCTCCCCAAACCATCTTTAGAGTATTTTTTCTCACATGATCATTTGTAATCATGTGGGTCTATACTGATTTATTTTTCACTAAACCTAAGCTCCATGCAAGCATATACCATATCTCTTTCACTTACATCTGTGTATCCAGCATATAGTATAACTGTCCCATAGAAATAACTAAATATTCATTAAATGAATTTTTTTTAAAAGTGGTTACACGTAATTTGTCTGTTTCCCCCTACAAGCCTACATGCTACCTCTCACTCTGACCAAAACACGTTACTAAAATCTGTATAATTTCTCACCTGCCCATTCAACTCAGATCCATCCCATCTCATAAATCCTTCCCTAAGCAGATTAGTCTACTACAATCACCCTCCTATAGCTTCATATTATTCATCTAGCATGTATCAGACACTGACATACTGAGAAGGTACATTGTCACAGATGCCTCAGAGCTCAGCACATAGCAGCTGCTCAATGACTGATTTTCACATAATTTAAACTTTAATTTGAAAAGTTGGTTTTCCATTTGTATTTTTTAAGTCTTTATCTTTCCTAAAAAGAAAAAATTAAGGAGAAATTTAGAATATTAATTTTACTCATACATAAAACTATATTATAAATCTTGCCCCTCAAAATTTTTCTAAAATGACTTGAAATTTAACTTAAAATCAAGCCTGAAACAACTCAAATATTATTTAACTAGTGAATAAACTGTGATACATCCATATGATGGAATACTACTCACCAATAAAAAGGAACAATCTACTGATACATCCACAATATGAACCTCAAATGCATTATGCTACATGAAAAGAAGCCAGACTCAATATATACACCATGATTCCATTTTTACAACACTGTGGAAAAGGAAAGAAAACAGAGCAGCAGCTGCCAGGACCTAGTGATGGAAATGAGAGGCTGACTACAAAGGGACACAAGGGAATTTTTTTGGAGTGATGGAACTGTTCTATATCTTGACAGTGCTGATAGTTATATAGCTCTATACAATTGTCAAAACTATAAACCACAAAGGTGAATTATATGAAATATACTTCAATAAAACTGATCTAAAAAACATTTTTTTAAAAATCAAAAACACAGCTGCGAAGAGCCAGATTAATCATTAGATTGGTCAACCATCAAATACACTTTCAACTAGCAAGTATTAAGCCTCTAAAGTCAATGTATGAGTAAGGCATTTGGTCAGACAGCACAACTGGTTACATGTCTGCATGAGGATGTGGGGATTGAAAACCTACAAGGAGCAAACCCAGAGAATGGCAAGCAGCTCTGCATAAGTCAGTGTTTACTGCTGTACCTCAATGAGTTGCTGAAAAATACTTTAGCTGCATCTAAAAGTCGTTAGCTTCCACCTGTGCATTTCAATAACCAAGAAAATGTTTACATTTATCATTTCCACTGCAAAAAAAATCCATTTCCAAATAATAAAAGCTACAAAGAATCTATCAACTCCAAAGATAGACTTCACTTTTAAAAACATAACAAAACTGAAGTTGATCAAATGAAAGCCTTATGTGTGCACCAATACTACCATTATCATCACCACCTGTGTGCTAACCATCATGCTAAGCAATTTACCTTCAGGATTTCATTCTCACAACTCTATTGGGAGAATTAAAAATTTTTTTTTCCAGTTTTAAAAATGAAGAAACTAAGTATTCAATAAATGTGTGCAAAACCATATCCCAGTGAATCTAATATTAAAATTAGGTCCAGCTCATGCCAAAGGCCCTGTTTTTAACCCTTCTTATACTGCATCCTTAACGAAAATGGTTCTTACATGACTTTACTAATTCAAAGTCTAGTGCTGGTACATTGTAAATGTGATCTTAAGGAACTTCAGAAGCCATGTCCATAAAATCAGGGTAATTACAGTACTTACTTCAAAAACTGTATAAGGATTAAGTGAAATAATTCATGAAAAGCACTTTATCACAATTATTATCATTATATCCTTCTAAAGCAGAGGCCAGGAAATTTATTCCCCCAGGGGTCTGACAGTAAATATTTCAGGCTTTGCAGGACTTCGTTTCTGCTGCAACAAAAAAAAAAAATATGGCTCATGGCCATAGTCTGTCAACTCCTGTTCTAGAGCAGAATTCTTCAAAGTTGGCACTATTGCCATTTTGGCCAGAACACTTTTTTGTTGTAATGGGCCATCCTGAGCACTGTAGAATGTTCAGCAGTAACCGTGGCCTCTACCCACTAGATGCCAGTGATAAACCCCCAATTGTGATAAGCAAAAATATCTCCTGGGAGACAAAAATCACCCCTAATTGAAGAACACTGCTCTCGAGCAACCAGATAAAGATGTAGCTTGGATTTTCTAAAAAAGAAAATTCCTCAACTAAGTGAAAAAAAGAAGTTATTTAACACACCAAAAAGTATTTATACTCACTGAGCCAAAATTCCCACACTTAGCAATAACTTTATAACTTCTGTGATACACACAGCAGTGGTTGAAAAGTAGAGTTCTTTGTCTGATGTCCTTGTGTATCTTAAAGCTATAGTATAAGCTGCAGCCACCAGGGTCATCACTGTCAAGCAGTATAACTTGAATAATAAACTGACATTCTCTGGAAAATATGTGCAACAAAGTGTTATTAGTAGAGAATACATGTATAGAAAGTTAATCAATATTATAACTAAAAATATTTTCCAATTTCGAGTTCAAAATGAATTTTAAAACCAGTGACATTTAAAAATTTATTTCAAAACAATACTTTCCAACTACATGAACAGGAACAAATACACATACACAAAACACAGTTCACTTTAAATATCAAATTCAGTTAGGCAAGGATTTTATTCCTAGGAAACACCTCAATTGCAAGACTATATGGCATACTGACTCTCATTTACAGTGCTATAAATGAAATGTTTTAGGTATCTTTAGAATTAGACTTGTTAAAGCACAGCAGGAAAGCAGCAAAAACAACTGAGGCAATGTCTATTCTAAATTTAAAGACAAGAAAGAAAACAAAAGGAGTAACTGAGAGATAAAATGGCTTAATAGAGAACTTGAACACAATAAAAATGGACTATATCAAACCTTTCATTTTATTATACAAATAATTCAGGACAAAAATACTAAAAGCAAAACTGTAAAATGTGAAATACAGAAAATATACAACTTTTAAACACTCAATTTAAGATCTGCATGGAAATATATATATCTGAGCAACAGCCATTGCTCAGGTACCAGGGCCACCTCCCACTCTTGATGTCTTCTGGTTATTAAACATTTTCAATAAAACATAAGCACTGGAGATACCAGTGCTTTACTTCCAGACCTTCTCTGATATTTCTATCACCCAAGTCTCAAACTACTTCTACTTCCTTTTACCCACCTCCCACCTCTCATCCCCACAGCTCTCCTTAACGTCCATCCAAATCTTCAGTTCAAGTTAAACAAGGACCAGCAAATTTTCTGTAAAGGGCCAACAGTAAATATTTTAGGCTTTTTAAGCCACAAGGGAAAGTAGAGGATATTATGTAGGTACTTATGTAATGAGAGAAAATATTTCACAATTTTTTTTACAAAATTTAAAATATAATAATTAAGTACAATGTTCTGTAAGATGTGTCTAATACAATGAGAAGAATGGAATTCTAATTCTTTTGGGGAGGGTAACATTTTGGTTAACTGGGGTTCAAAGATAGTGTTCCATCATCAAATCAGTTACAATGTTCACCTGTAAAACTAATGCCTCACTCACAGACTGAATAAAAACAGTAATGGGAAGGATTTGGCCAATAGGCCAAAATTTGAGGACCCAGGTTAGAGATCAGTGGGGCACAGGGCAACTCTGGGTTGCTAATGTAAAGATATTATGCACTAGGTACGCTGTTGTTCACTGGTTTAGAAAAAAAAGTAGATGTTTCAAATAAATTATCTTTAGATATAGCCAGCAGGAAATTACAAAGAAACATGTCTTTTGATACAAATATTTTCCACTGGGGGAATTAAAGGGTAAAATTATTTGTAAATTACATCAGGTCTTAACTAAAAAGTATTAAGGTAAAACAAAAGAAATAAGCTTTTATCTGCCTAAACTTTCTTTCCGAAAGATCTGAGGCACTAAATAGCAATGCTCATATAAAAGGAAATGAAGAACATACCAATACTTGCTTTTCCAAATATTCCTACAATAGGGATAAGTGTATGACTTCAAAAACAAAGAGTGATAGCCTTTAATTACTCAGTGAAGGAGAAAACACTTCCCATCTTCTAGATCATGGGTGAACAAACTATAAAAACAAACATTCACTGCCTGTGAGCTAAGAATGGTTTTACAGTTGAAGGAAAAAAAACAGTTGTGACGTGAAAATTATATGAAATCCAAATTTTAGTGTCTATAAATAAAGTTTTATTGGACCATAGTCATTCATTCATTTACATATTGTCCATAGCAACTCTGGCACTACAACAGCAGAGGTGAGTAGTTTTATCAGAAACCATCTGGCCTTCACTTGTTTAGAAAAAGTTTGTCAGCGCATATCCTGGGTAATCATCACTTTCAGAAACAAGAGATATTGGGACTGCAGAACTAATAACTACTTAACTTTAGCTATTATATGGATTTCTGATTCCAAAAATAACATACTCTGACCTGTCAATACCATTTAAAAGCATAAAGGAACTTTAAAATTTTTTTAAGTATGATTTTCTCACTAATTTCAATTTAACATTAGATCAAAACATCTCTTCACTTAAAAAATTCACCAGTACGAGATTTCAATTATTAATAATTTCTATTTTTCAGGGTAACATCAAAACATCATGACATGTAACCACTTTACGTTTTGCTGAGAACTTAAATCATGCCAAAAGCCAATGACTACAAATCTAGTCACAACTCATCTTACCCCTGCACTGTTCTCTAGTTCTCACAAGGTCCCCACTGGATCTCAGGCAGTATTTGTTTCTGTGTGGAAAGTGGCCCCCAAAAGAAACCCAACTGCTAATGACAGTGTCAGAAATGAAATGGACTAAAAATCAATAGTTTTTAACTAAAAAACATAAATTTTGAATAAACTAAAGCATGGAACAGTTTCAGTAAATCGATCAAATTTGCTCTACAATTTAAATGTTTCACTAAGTGTGCCAACAAGTTTTAATAACATTAAATTACTTTTCTATATTTATAGACACATTAAGGTACTGAAGTTATCTATTTTTCAATTACATTTTACTATTTTTTATGGGGCACATTAGTTGTAATATCTGAGAACTTAGGAATCCAAGAAGTCCCAGATATATCCTTTGTGATTATCAGGAAGCTATTGAAATTCCAGTTTTGTTAGGATTATACATTTCTGGTGGGTATATAAGACTTGTCACTCACCTAGGCAGACAAATATTTATTGGCACTAAGTCAAAATCTGTAAATTGTTACCATTTCAGGTAATGATTTGACTTGTTATTTTCAATCTTGCTGTCTCTATTTTATGTATCAAAACCATTTTTTCCCCTTTCTTATGTAGGGACAAAAAAAGACTAGAGTTGGCCTTATTTGAAAGGGGAAAATGCATGAGGCGGATATATAACTACAAATAATGTCCCTGGGCAGGGCCTGACCAGGAAAAAAAATTAGCAGCCATTCAAAAGGATATTCTTTAAATATTTGTTCAACATTTCTTCCAAGGTGAAAGCAAGTGCTCTAGTGAGGAAGGGCGGAGAAAGAATAGGGTGTGACTCAACCTCTCCTAGTTACTGCTCTATCGTCCAGAAATTCAACTCTGGTCGCAACTTATATATCCCACTCGGCAAAACAAAACAGTGCTAAGGAGTTCATCAGACTCATCTTTCGTAAAAGGCAACTAGTCACTAGACAATAATAAACGAATGTGCTATCCCACCCAAAATAGTAAAGCGTTCCTTCAAACCACACACACTATTCCTCCCCCGGGGAAATTCTGTTAACTACTGTTTTCCCCATCTTGTTACAGTTTCAGTGCTGTTCTAACGCCCCAGTGATGTTTTTAGCGCCTGTCTACATAGAGCAGCCGCTGACTGGGCTCTACGGCCGGAGCATGCCTTTAAACCTCCGAGTATCCATAGGGCAGGGGGCTCAGAAGAGCGCGCAGCTGCGATGACCCCAACCAGGACGGATAACTGTCCTGCCTCCGGCCAGGTGTTGCACCGCCAGTCCGGGACCTGCGCCCCGGCTCCGCCGCAGCCCAGGCCTGTCTCAATTCGGTTCCCACCCGCTACCAGTTCGAGGAGAGACACTGTCTCACACCGCCAAACTGTCCCAAGCGGAGTCCGTAGCTGGGAGGGCAGCCGCAGTGAGAGGCTGGCTGCCCGAAGCTGCCCCGAGAGGCGGTTCAGCGGGCTCAAACCCTGGAGCAGCTCAAGCAAACTCTTGAAGTCCGACCCCTCAGGCTAGTCCCGTGGGCCAGGTGCAGACAATCGCTGACGCTTGCCCGCCCCCGCCCCCGAACCGCTGCAGCTCTACCCTCCCAGCGCCCCTCGGCCTCACCTCTTGGGGCGGCCATGGTTCCCCGAAAGCCCAGCGCCGAACTGACGCGCGTCCCCAACGCGCTTGCAGCGCCAGGCAAGGGGACCGCCCTCTATGGCCATAGAGACGAAAAACACTCGGCCTAGAGCGTCTCGTGGACAGGCGCTTCCTGCCCAGCCAAGCACTAAAATTAGACTCAGGAAACAGAGACACGCTGGAAAACGGGAAGACCCCGGATGGAGGAGAGACCTTTAGAGCCAGGCCCTCTGTACCAAGTGTATCACACTCGGATCGGAGGCGTGGTTCTGAAAACTACAACTTCCGGCCCGCTCAGGAAGTGGAGTCAAGGGAGCAGAGCGTTGCTGCCTGAAAATTGTAGTCTTTGCGGGGGAGGGCGACGGAATTAGGTGGTTGAAACAGAGTCAGGTTAGTTTTTGGTGATTCATTCCTGCAACTTCTGTTGGAGAAGCTCCCAGGTCTTTTCGTCAAGTCTTTTATAACTTCACCTCTCTCATTACCTTCCGTAGTTACCCCTTGTTTAAACTTAGTGTAATTTGTGTTACATATATTTACCGATTTATCTTGTGCCTGTGTCCTTATCGTCCGCATTGTCACTAATTACGTGTATTTAACAAGCTAGACATTCTAACTATATGCTCTGGGCACAACAAACGGGCTTCAAAAAACGTTAGACATGTTAACAGTCATTTCAAGCACTATAAATCACCTTCACTGGAGGATGTTAATTAGCATAAAGAATTAGAAATAACTCATTGGTAAAATGCAAAGTGTTCAAGATATGCATATTGGTTAAAAATACTGTAAAGATGCCAGCAGCTTATTTGTTTGTAGTATGATCTTTCCCCAAAATTGTCTTTTTACAGGGTTGTGTGGTAAACATTATATACAATTGTTGTGTCTTTAGATACACCTGATCTGTTAACACTGTGGAAACTTTTGCATGCTTTATTAGCATCTCATTATATATAATATTAGAAGGGATTCCTAGGAGACTAGAGAATCTAGTCTCTGTAGAGTCAGACATTTGATAAATTTCATTTTGGAACACACTGTTGGATCCTCTCTCTACCTACTTTTATGTATGCTTATTGGTGCCAATCACCTCTTCCCACTTCTGGAATTATTCAGTTCCCTATTCTGTATTTATAGATATACTTCAAACAGAAAACTTACATACTTTAAAAATTAATTTTAAAAATTAAAAATACTCTATCATATATCCTTTTGTTTTATAGTGTGGCAATTTGGTATTGTTTATGAATTCCAAAAATAAATATTGGATTGTGTTTGTAAACTGGTTTCTTCCTCTGGGCGTATTAGATTGTATTAGATTCTGAGGTTTCACTTTTACTTTATTAAACCAAGATTAGGGCTTTTATTTGAAACCACATGATAGGGCATTCAAGGTTGAATTCCCACCCCTTGGTGGGGATAAAACAGACTCTCGCGTGGAAGTAAATACATGGAGGAGAATCCAGAAGCAGATAGGCAGGACGAAAGAATGCTCCATAGAAATGCCCGGGGAAGAGAGATGAGCCTAATAGTCTATAGTTGACCTTGTGGAGAGACCAGAGCAGCTGAGCATGGAAAAATACAAGCCCTGGGGAGAGTGATGAACCTTAAGCCAGCCTACGGCTGAGATCGGAGAAGCTGACACCATGGAGATTTAAGAGGAGGAAGGCTGAACCCTCACAGACATTACCCACCATCTTGCATCAACACTTGGCAACAGACTCTGGGTGAGAAAGTACCTCTTGTAGTACCTTGAGTTGGATTCTTCAGGGCCTTGTAACTATAAGCTTCTACCCCAAATAAATACCCTTTATAAAAACCAACAGAGTTTTGGTATTTTGTATCAGCACCCCTTTGGCTGGCTAATACATACAGCTACTGCCTTTTACAGTTTATTTAGACCTTCCAATTTTGAAGTATAATTAGAGACTCATAGATTTTCACAGACAACTTACTTCAATTAACTATAATTATTCTCTTTTTAATGCTCAAGTTGTCATATTATGTCCCCTTTAAACCTGCCCCTTTTTTTTTTTTTAAAGATTTATTTTATTTATTTAATTCCCCCCCTCCCCTGGTTGTCTGTTCTCTGTGTCCATTTGCTGCATCTTGTTTCTTTGTCCGCTTCTGTTGTCATCAGCGGCACGGGAAGTGGGCAACGCCATTCCTGGGCAGGCTGCACTTTCTTTTGCGCTGGTCGGCTCTCCTTATGGGGCGCACTCCTTGCGCGTGGGGCTCCCCTACGCAGGGGCAGGGGACACCCCTGCGTGGCACGGCACTCCTTGCGCGCATCAGCACTGCGCGTGGGCCAGCTCCACACGGGTCAGGGAGGCCCGGGGTTTGAACCGCGGACCTCCCATGTGGTAGACGGACGCCCTAACCACTGGGCCAAGTCCTTTTCCCCCTGCCCCTTTCTTAAAGGTTGCGTCAGCCATTTTCTTTTTAAAACATTTATTTTACTACTGGCAACAATAGGAGGTTCCAGGCCAATGCGTGAGCTTTCCCTGACCTAGCTCATGGAATCAACTACACTTTAAGGAACCATGGTACCTTTAATGGAGAATAGCACTGCACATGCACACACACACACAAAAACTGATCACAATTAGGGTGGTGGCTAAAATGCTGTTGGGCCATTTTTGTGGCATTTCTGGCTCACATAACATAGTATGCTGCTGATTCCTACTTTTCTTAGAAATTTTCATTCCCCACAAAGACTAATCTTGACTAACCTTGACTAGGCTTTGATGCCTTTTGCCCTAAGCCCAATCAGCCTAAGACCATCTGGGACAAACTTATAGTCTGATAAAGTCAGGCTTATTGACTCATGGTGATTAGGGAAACCACACACCAGAGGAACTGGGGATGTCTTAGGAAACAAAAGAAAAGATGGAGTTTAGATGACATTTTAAGGAAAAGAATTTTTAAGGATATATTTTATTTATTTCTCTCACCCCACCCCAATCCCCCCATTGTTTCTGTGTCCATTCACTGTTCTTCTGTGTCTGCTTGTATTCTCATTAAGCAGTTCCGGGAACTGATCCTGGGATCTTCCAGAGTGGTAGAGAGGCGATTACTCTCTTACATCACCTCAACTCCGTGTTCTGCTCTGTCTTCTTATTTTCTCTCCTTTGTGTCTCTTGTTGCATCATCTTGCTGCACCAGCTTTCCATGGAGGTTGGCACTCCAGTGCAGGGCGGCTTTGCCGCAATGGGTGGCACTCCCACGCAAGGCAGCACTCCTGCGCAGAACGTGTCCTCCTGCTTCTTGTGTCAAAGTGACTTAGATCCTCCAAGAAAGAGTGAGATGTTTCATTCTTAGTGATAAATTTCAACAGCAGTTTTTTATAGTCTCTGATTTCAGAGAACAAAGTTTTTCATTGAGTTAGAAAATAGTCACTCAAAGGGATTATTATTATACTTACAGCTGCAGCATATCCTTGGGAGAAGTATTACTTCCAATTAACTTTGAGGTTGGCTTTATCTTTTTTCTTTTTTATTTCAACCCAATGAATGACCAAGCAGATACCTATATTTTTAGTTCAAGCTAATTCTCACTTTTTCACTATATTATTTTAAGTCTTAGAAGGAAAATATTGATGAGTGGGTTTTTAAAATGTATACCTAGCTTTCTATAATTCACTGGTTAGAGCAAGAAGCAGCAGTCTTCAACATGTGAGCCTTATGATCACTTACCAATGAGCTAACTTTACAGTGCTTCAAGCAGCTAATTGCTATTGCCATTTGAGAATATACTGATACTGCTAATGGTCATTATCAAGAATCAGTATTTGCCTCTATACCCTGCTCACTTCTATCTCTGCTCAGGCATAAGTGCTGTGCTGGTTTCAATGAGTTGTTTAAAAGGAAGCCCAGTGCTATGTATGTCCATTGGTAGAGGAAGAAAAATTAGTAACTTGGTTAAACAAAAAAGCTGGACAGGAAGCAAATACTAAAAAGCTTAAAGAGATTATAATTAAATTCAAACATGGTAGCTAAATAATAGAATGTGCATTTATGGCAAAGTTTAAATTAACCTTTTCTTTTTAAAAGATTTATTTTTATTTACCTGCCCCCCTCCCCCATTGTCTGCTCTGTGTCCATTCACTGTGTGTTCTTCTGGGTCTGCTTGCATTCTCGGCCGTACCAGGAATCTGTGTCTCTTTTGCTGTTGTTGTTGCATCATCTTGCTGTGTCAGCTCTCCGTGTATGCGGTGTCACTTCTGGGCAGGCTGCACTTTTCTTCGCAAGGGGTGCACTCCTTGTGCGTGGGACTCCCCTGCACAGGGGACACCCCTGTGTGGCACAGCACTCCTTGCACACGCAGCACTGCTCATGGGCCAGCTTACCACACAGGTCAGGAGGCCAGGGTTTGAACCCTGGACCTCATATATGGTAGGTGGGTGCTCTATCAGTTGAGCTACATCTACTTCCCAAATTTCATTAACCTTTAACCATTAAAAAAACATGTATATAAATGCAGATACCTAAAATAATGGTTTCTGTGACAACTAAAGCATATTACTCATTATTCTTCTAAGAACATTTGAAACCAATTTGCTAAGTTATTGTTATTTTAAACCAGTCCATTCATGTAGTATAATATTATTAAAGACACATCAGAAGAGAAGTTGCATTTTACAATTGAGAAAATAAAAAATACAGGGAAATGATGTAAATTTCAGTGTCTGAACTAAGAGTTAAACATGAGTAATCATCATCAATATCCAAATATTTCTTATTTGTGCTTAACACTCCCTTCCTTTTGGTTCCTTTTTATTTAACCATAATCTCTCTTTTTCTTACCAGTCTCTGATATGTATTCTATACCTTCTGATTAACTTGTACAATCTTATTTCCACTCAGCCTAACATTAAAATTGAGATGAGCAGCTGCCAAGTCCATTGATGTTTCCTCATTCCTTATCATCTTTAGTTTTATTCATTGGGTGTTTCTATTGAGAGTCATAATGTGCCAAGCATTATTCTATGCACAAGTTGAGAATTAGAAAATGAAAAGAGGAAACAATAGAAATGGGGTGTATTAGAACTGAAACACTGGAAATTCTCTACACCCTTGGCTAACATTGACATTTACATGAATTAACTCACTTAATCCTCATGACAACCCAGTGAATTGAGAACTATTATTGTTCTAATTTTTATGGTGAAAAAACCACAGCAGAGAACTATTAAGTAATGCAGCTAGGAAGAAGTAGAGCTAGATATTTTCTTCCATGACTGTAGAGAAAACTTTATATCTCTTTCTATTCTTCTAACTGCATTTCTATCTTATTTCACTATCTCCTCTTCTTCCACTCCTTTTGGGATGACTCCCAAATTATCTTTATCCAGCCCCAATGCTAGTCATCTCTTAAATGCAGTTTTCTAGTTCTGAACATATTATCTCTTTTAACCACCCAGTTCCTCTTCTCAATTATCATCAGTCACCTATGGTAGGAACCTTTAGTTCGTATTTTGTTTTTTTCTTCCTTTTCCTGAGATGTTATAGCCTCTTCATTAAAGTTCACATTTGTGCTGCCTTCTGCATCTTTGTCATCACTTTCCTAGTCCAAATCGTCATGTCATCCATCACAACATGACCCAATTTTTGCAACACTTCCTAGCCATCTCCCCAACTCCTGTGTCCCCATCCCACAATCTTTCCTCTGTTAAAAACCTACAGAGATTTTCTAATGTCCACTACAGGAAGGCAACATATTCCTCTGCCTGGCTTTGAAAGTCCTCCAAAAGATAAGCCAAACCTACTTACTCAACTTCATTTCTTACCATTTCCCAAAACATAACCTCCCCTTTCCTCTCTTCCTTTTTCTCTCCTTTTTAATAACTAATTGATGTAAGCCCTTGTCACCTCCTACCTTGACTATTAAAACGATCACTTAACTAATATGGTACTTCCAGTTTCCCTCTTCATTCAACTCTCAAGAAAGTCACCATCTATTATAACGGGAGAATAGAGGTGATCCCCTAACTATAAGCCTATTTAAATTCTGTAATAAAGAGTTATGACTAAAAGCCAGTGAAGGGAAGTGGACGTGGCTCAACTGATAGAGCATCTGTCTATGATGTGGAGGGTCCAGGGTTTGATCCCCAGGGCCCCCTGACCTGTGTGGTAAGCTGACCCACGTGCAGTGCTGCTACGCGCAAGGAGTGCACCCCACAAGGAGAGCTGCCCCACGTGAAAAAAGCACAGCCTGCCCAGGAGTGGCACTGCACATACAGAGAGCTGACACAGAAAGATGATGCAACAAGAAAAGAGACACAGTTTCCCAGTGCTGCCGGATAATGCAAGCGGTCACAGAAGAACACACAGCGAATGGACACAGAGCAGACAATGGGGGGCATGGGGAGAGATATAAATAAAAAATAAATAAATAAATTTTTAAGAAGCCAATGAATGCCCAAAAATTGGAACATTTAACTCTATCAACTATGTTGGGGGGAATCTTCATAGAAAAAGTAAAATCTGGTCAGGCTGTTTGAGAACAATTTCAGGTGACAGTGAAAACCAAGAGCAGAGAGTGGAAGGTATTAAAGGCCAATTCATAGTTGAAGAGTTTTGGGTTTTCAATTTGGCTAATAGGTATTGTGTGTGGAAGGAGTGTGTGAGAAACAGATGAAATCAGAAGATAAATGGAGATCATATTTGAAAATTTTCATGTAATATGTGAAGGCACTTGTATTTTATTACCTAAGTAATGGAGAAGAATCTTGGTAGATTTTTTTTTTTGAGATTTATTTTTATTTATTTCTCCTCCCCCCTTCCCCCCATCGTCTTCTCTCTGTGTCCATTCACTGTGTGTTCTTCTGTGTCTGCTTGTATTCTCTCATTAGGTAGCTCCAGGAACTGATCCTGGGACTATCCGGAGTGGGAGAAAGGCGATTACTCTCTTGTACTACCTCGGCTCCCTGTTCTGCTATGTCTTCTTGTCTTCTTATTTTCTCTCCTCTGTATCTCTTGTTGCGTCATCTTGCTGTGCCAGCTCTCCACACCGGATGGCACTCCTGTGCAAGGCGGCTTTCCTGCACAGGGAGGTTTTCCCACGCAGGGCGGCACTCCTGTGCAGGGCCACATTCCCGCATGGGTCAGCACTCCATGTGGGCCAGCTTTCCTTCTTCAGGAGGCCCTGGGCATTGAACCCTGAACCTCCTGTATGGTAGATGGGAGCCCAATTGGTTGAGCCACATCTTTTCCTTTGGTAGATTTTTAAGCAAGGGAATGAAAGGTTGGGGAAAGGGGGCAGATAACATGATCCAATTTATATGTTAGAAAAATTATCCTTATAAAATATGTAAAAGATATAGACAGTAGAGACCCAAGCAGTAGGAAAATCTAAACTATAGCATTAGTGGTGAGAATAGAGAGGACTTAGATCTCAAAGATAATTCAAGCAAAATTAAGTGGGCTTAATAACTACTTAATTGAGGGGCTGCCAAAGAAAGACAATCAAGACGTTTTTAGTTTATACTACCCAATTGGAAGTAATACCTTTGACCACAGAAGGAAACACAAAAGAAGAAACAAGTTTGGCAGTGAAAATGAGTTTGGTTTGTGACCCACAGAAATGGGGGAGAACATCAGACAATGCAATATGTGGCTGGAAATCTTTAGAGACCTTGGAGGTATGGTAAAGGTCCCTGGAAAGAATGAACATACCATCTGATCTAACTTCCTTTATTCTGATGCTGTCATACTTACCAGGGAACTTTCTGATATTCAGTTTGGCTTTTCAAATTGGAATTGGGGCAACTTCCAGGAAGATGGTGGATGAGAAAGACACGGGACTCTTCTCTCCCAGAAAAATAGCTAGAGGACAGGCTGAAACAGCCTGGAAAAAGATCTTCAGGGTTTATGGCACCAGGTGTAGGCTGGACACCACCCAGAAGAGAGAACAACAAAAGAGGGGAATCGCGATAGCAAAAGTGAGTTGAAACCAGCAGCTGCTACTGCGGGCACCCTCCTCCACACTAAGACACTTTAGAATTCTCAGGCCTCTGAGAGGCTACATACAAAGGGGTTTCCAGGTATCCACTGACTCAGGAAAGGGGAGAGAGAGGGACACAGTCTAAGGCTGACTCAGCTTTTGACCCACAAATTTGGTCTGCTGTGTCCCCCTACCCTTTCAAGACAGGGTAGTGCTGCACCATTACTTTCCCTGGGAGCTGGCCTGGGATTGGAAAGAACCAACCCTCTAAATCTACCTCTCTTCTAACAAGGACTGACTGTTGAGGACATACCTTCCCAGGAAGGGGGAGAGAGAGGGACACAGACTAAAGCTGACTAAGCTTTTGATCTACAAATTTGGTTTCCTGTGTCCCACCAGCACTTCCAGCCCAGGTGGGGCCCTGCCATTGTTTGCTTTAAGAGCCAGCAAGGGAGTAAAAGATCCAGGACTAAAGAGATTCCACCCTGCTAATCTCCCTCTCTATGAGACTAATTATTGAAGATGCACAAGGGAGTGGAATTATTTCCTACCCAGCAAAGGGAGGGGACTGCCAGAGAAGGGTGGAGAACTGTCTCTGAGAAAGTTTGAATTACAAGGCTCTTAGTCTCCAGGCAGGAACCTCTGTCACATTGATCTGGTGTGTGTTGCAGCAAACACATTCCAAACAGGCATTAAACTGAGAGAGCTGCCAAAGAGCACCATCTGCTAGCAGACCAAGGAAGTACATGTGTATTAGTCAGCCAAAGGGGTGCTGATGCAAAATACCAAAAATCGATTGGTTTTCATACAGGGTATTTATTTGGGGTAGAAGCATACAGTCACAAGGCCCTAAAGAGTCCAAGTCAAGGTACTATAAGAGGTACTTTCTCACCCAGAGTCTGTTGCCACTTGTTGATGCAAGATGGTAGGTGATGTCTGTGAGGGTTCAGTATTCCTTCTCCTCCCAAGGCTCTGTGGTCCCAGCTTCCTCCCATTTAGCTGCAGACTGGGACAAGTCTTATCTCCCCCCAGGGCTTATTTCTCTCTGGGCTCAACTGCTCTGCTCTCTCTAGAAGACCAACTGTAAACTGTCAGGCAAACGGCTTGTCTCTCTTCCTAGAGCCTCTACTGTATCTAATGGAGCCTTCTCTGTATGCTTACTTCCCAGGCTCCAGGAAAACTCTAACTCTCTCCTCTGCCTTGTCATTTTCACTGTGAGTCCCCAACCACAAAGGGAGCAGGAACTTGATGTCCTAGTGACATGGTGCAATCAAAGTCCTAGTCATAATTTAATCAAATCAAAGTGAAACCTCTGGATCCAATCCAATCTAATATGCTCAGAAGAACTGACCAGTTCATGAACATAATCCAATATCTGTTTTTAGAATTCATAAACAATATCAAACTGCTACCATGTGTGAAAAATTGAAAGAAATATGTAAGAAAGGCCTTTTCTGGCCTTTATAGCCTCCCTCCCAAAGGTCCTAGGAAGCAGGTCTGTACCCCATTGCTGGGTCCAGAGCCCAGTTTTGAACAACTAACAGGGACAACACTAACAATCCAGGCCAATCCAGAATTTAGAAAAGCTGCAGTAACATACAGCTTCCCACCACTAAATCCCTACAAATGAGAAAGAAATTGAGCATCTGCATAAACTACCATCCTACTCAGATGCCTAGACTTCAGCAAAAAATTATGACCATACTAAGAAAATGGAAGACAGGGCCCAGAAAAGGAATATATCAAAGCCCCAGAAGAGACACAGGATTTGACACAACTAATTAACAAAGATGCACAAAAATTTCCCAACTCAAATTAATGGGTTGAAAGATAATACAGCAAAAGAGATAAATGACATCAAGAAGACATTGAGGGAGCACAAAGAAGAATTTGAAATCCTGAATGGAAAAGTAACAGAGCTCAAGGGAATGAAAGACACAATAGGTGAGAAAAAAACAAGTAAGAGGCATACCACAGCAGACGCAAAATGATGAAAGAAAGAATAAGTGATACCGAAGACAAAACAGCTGAAAGTGAAGAGAGAAAAGAACAGAGGGAGAAAAAAATGGAAAATATTGAGCAGGGGCTCAGGGAGTTGAAAGATGATATGAAATGCAGCAGCATGGGTGTCATGGGAGTTCCAGAAGGAGAAGAAAAGGAAAAAGGGACAAAAAGAGTATTTGAGGAAACAATGGCTGAAAATTTCCCAACTCCCAAGAAAGAAATGTACTTAGATGTCTAAGAAACACATCATACCCCAAAGTGAATAAATCCAAATAGACCTACTCCAAGACACATACTACTCAGATTGTCACATGTCAAAGATAAAGAGAAAATTCTGAGAGCAGCAGGGGAGAAGGAAACTATCACATACAAGGGATGCCCAGTAAGACTTAGCATGGATTTCTCATCAGAAACCATGGAGGTGAGAAGACAGTGGTATGATACAATTAGGATACTGAAAGAAAAAAACAGCCTGCTGAGAATTCTTTACCCAGCAAAACTGTCCTTCAAATATGAAGGTAAGTATAAAATATTCACAAACAAACAGAAACTAAGAGAGTTCATTTAAAAAATCCACCTTTGACTTACCAAATCCAATGGATGTGTCATGATGATGGGAACGAGTGTTGTGGGGGGGGGGGGAGAGGGGGGGTGGGGGGGTGGGGTTGAATGGGACCTCACATATATATTTTTAATGTAATATTATTACAAAGTCAATAAAAAATAAAAAAATTAAAAAAAAAAATCCACCTTTGCAGGAAATATTAAAGGAAGTCTTAGAGCTTGAAATGGGAGAGGCTTGTAGGAGAGTATAGAAGAAAGAATAGCAGAAAGGATAACCAAAAGAGTAAAAAGACAGACAAAAATAAGATAAGACATATGAAAACCAAAGAAGAATATGGTAGAAGTAAATAATGCATTTACAGTAATATCAGTGAATGTGAATTAAACTCCCAATCAAAAGACATAGGCTGACAGAATGGATTAAAAAACATGAGCCAGCCATATGCTTCTTAAAGTCTCACCTTAGACCCAGGGATACAAACCATCTGAAAGTGAAAGTTTGGAAAAAGATACTTCACTTAAATAGTGACCAAAAAAACCCAGGAGTAACTATACTAATATTGGACAAAACAGACTTTAAATACAAAAAAGTTGTAAGAGATACAGGAAGTCAATATAAATAAATGGGACAATCCACCAGGAAGATATAACAGTCATAAATATTTATACACCTAACCAGGGTGCCCCAAAATACATGAGAAACTCTGGAAAAACTGAAAGGAGACATAGACACCCCTACAATAATCACTGAAATGTCAACACACCACACATAATCACTAGAAGAACAACTAGACAGAAGATCAACAAGGAAAAGAGAACTTGAAGAATATGATTAATGAGTTAGACCTAACAGACAATACAGAACATTGCATGCAAATGCAGCAGTTTATACATTCTTCTCAAGTGCCCATGGATCTTTCTCCAGGATAGACCAATGTTAGGACACAAAGCAGCTCTCAATAAATATGAAAAGACTGAAATTATACAAAGCGCCTTCTCAGAGCACGATGGAATGAAACTGGAAATCACTAATAGGAAAGAGGTAAATTCACAAATGCATGGAAGCTAAATAACACACTACTCCTAAATAATCAGTGGGTCAAAGAAGAAATTATAAGTAAAATCATTAAATATATTGAGACAAATGAAAACAAAATCACAGCTTATCAACATTTATGAGATACAGCCAAGACAGTCTTGAGAGGGAAATGTATAGCCCTAATCACCTGTAGTAAAAAAGAAAAAACAGCTAAACTCAACGATTTTACCTGAACAACTAGAGAAACTAGAAAAAGAATAGTAAACAAATCCCAAAGAAAGCAGAAGGAAAGAAATAGTAAAGAACAAAAAAAAAAAAAAAGAGAAAACCAACAAAACAAAAAGTTGGCTCTTTGAGAAGATCAATAAAATTGACAAACCCCTAGCTAGACTTACAAAGAAAAGAGAAGATGATAATAAATATAATCAGAAATCAAAGGGGGTAAGTTACAACTGACCCCACAGAAATAAAAAGCATCAAAGAGGATATTATGAGAAACTGTATGCCAACAAACTGGACTACCTAGATAAAATGGACAAATTCCTACAAACTCATTACCTACACTGCCGTTACTGGAAATACAAGAACTTAACAAAACAATCACATTTAAAGAAATTTAATCCATCATAAAAAATCTCCCAACAAAGAAACGTCCAGGATCAGATGGCTTCACAGGTGAATTCTACCAAGCATTCTGAAAAAAATTAACACCAATCCTGCAAACTCTTCCAAAAAACTGAAGAGGAGGTAAACTTATCAACACATTTTATGAGTTAAACATCACCCTAATATCAAAGCCAGATAAATACTCTAAAAGAAAAGAAAATTACAGCCCAATCTCTCTAATGAACATAGATAGAAAAATTCTCAATAAAATACTTTCCAATTGAATCCAACAGCATATCAAAAGACTATAAATCATGACCAAGTGGGATTTATTCCTGGTATGCAAGGCTGGTTGAACTTAAGAAAATCAATCAATATAACACACCACATTAACAAATTGAAGGAAATAACCACATGATCATCTCAATTGATGCAGAAAAGTCATTCAACAAAATCCAACATCCTTTCTTGAAAAACTCTTCAAAAGATAGGAATAGAAGGAAATTTCCCAATATGATAAAAGGCATTTATAAAAGGCCCACACTTAACATGGTACTCAATGGGGAAAGGTTGAAATCTTTCCCTCTAAGATCAGGAACAAGATAATGATGCCCACTATCACCATTTTTATTCAACATTGTACTAGAAGTTCTAGCTAGAGCAATTAGACAATTAAAAAAAATTATAGGTGTCTAAACAGGAAAAGAGGAAGAAAAACTCTATTTGTGGATAATATGAACTTATATTTAGAAAATTCTGAAATGTCTACAAAAAAGCTACTTGAGCTAATGAGATCAACCAAGTGGGAGGATACAAGATCAACATGCAAAATTCAGAAATGTTTTTGTACACTACTTTTGAAGACTCTGAAGAGGAAATCAGGGGGGAAATTCCATTTACTATAGGAACAAAAAGACTCAAATACCTAGGAATCAATTTAACCAAAGAAGTACAAGATAATATGCAGAATACTGCGAAACAATGCTAAATGAATGAAAATCTAAACAAATGGAAAGACATTCCATGTTATTGGATTGGAAGACAAAGTATTATGAAGATGTCAATCCTAGCCAAAGTGATTTATAGATTCAATGCAATACCAATAAAAATTCCAACAACCTACTTTACAGAAGTAGAAAACGCAATTACCAAATTCATTGGAAGGAAAGTGCACCTGAATAGACAAAAGCATTCTAAAAAAGAAGAGCAACATAAGAGGAATTTTGCTTCCTGACCTTGAAACATATTACAAAGCTACAATGGTTAAATCTACCATATGGGAGGTCTGCGGTTCAAACCCCGGGCCTCCTTGACCTGTGTGGAGCTGGCCATGCGCAGTGCTGATGCGCGCAAGGAGTGCCGTGCCACGCAAGGGTGTCCCCCGCGTGGGGGAGCCCCACTCGCAAGGAGTGCGCCGGTGAGGAAAGCCGCCCAGCGTGAAAAGAAAGTGCAGCCTGCCCAGGAATGGCGCCACCCACACTTCCCGTGCCGCTGACAATAGAAGCGGACAAAAAAACAAGACGCAGCAAATAGACACCAAGAACAGACAACCAGGGGAGGGGGGGAAATTAAATAAATAAATAAATAAATAAATCTTAAAAAAAAAAACAAAAAAAACAGCATGGTACACAAAGATAGACACACCAATCAGTGGAAAAGAACTGAGAGTCCAGAAGTGAACCCTTACTTCTATGGTCAACTGATTTTTGACAAAGGTACCAAGTCCATGTTAACAGGACAAAACAGTCTCTTGAACAAATGGTGCTGAAAGAATGGGATATCTATAACCAAAAGTATGAAAGGGGACTCCTATCTCACTCCCTACAAAAGAATCAACTCAAAATGGATCAAAGACCTAAATATAAAAGCCAGGACCATAAAACTACTTGAAGAAAATGTAGGGAAACATCTTAAAGACCTTGTGGTAGGCAGTGGTTTCTTGGACCTTACACCCAAAGCATGCACAGCAAAAGAAAACATAGATAAATGGGGCCTCCTCAAAATTAAACACTTTTGCCCCTCTCAGGACTTTTGGCAACAAGGGTGAAAAGGCAACCTATTCAATGGGAGAAAATATTTGGAAATCACATGTCCAGTAAGGGTTTATTTTCCATGATATATAAAGAGAAGTTACAATTCAACAATAAAAAGACAAATGACCCAATTAAAAAATAAGCAAAAGACTTGAATAGACATTTGTCCAAAGAAGAAATACAAATGGAAAAAAAAAAAATCCTGGACCTCCTGACCCGTGTGATGAGCTGGCCCACACGCAGTGCTGATGCATGAAAGGAGTGCCGTGCCACACAGGGGTGTCCCCCACATAGGGAGCCCCACACACAAGGAGTGCACCCCATAAGGAGAGCTGCCCAGCGTGAAAAAAGTGCAGCCTGCTCAGGAGTGGTGCCGCACACACGGAGAGCTGATGACCCAACCAAAAGAGACACAGATTCCTGGTGCTACTGACAAGAACATAAGTGTACACAGAAGAACGCACAGTGAATGGACACAGAGAGCAGACACCGGGGGGGGGGGGGGGGGGGGGACAGGGAAGGGGAGAGAAATAAATAAAAAATAAATAATTCTTAAAAAAAAACAAAAACAAAAAAAGACCTACAAGTGTTGGAGAGGATGTGGAGAGATAGGAATGCTTATTCACTGTTGGTGGGAATGCAGAATGATACAGCCACTGTGGAGTACTCTTTGGCAGTTCCTAAAGAAGTTGAATATAGATTTTTTGTGTACCTGCAATACCACTACTGGGTGTATACCCAGAAGAACTGATAGCAGTGACACAAATAGATATCTGCACACCTATGTACATAGTGGTGTTATTCACTATTGCCAAAAGTTAGAAATAACCCAGATACCCTTCAACAGATGAATGGATAAACAAATTGTAGTTTATTCACACAATGGAATATTATGCAGCTGTGAGAAGAAATAAAAGTTTAAAGCATATGACAACATGGATGAACCTGGATGACATTATGCTGACTGAAGCAAGTAAGACACAGAAGAACACATACTGTATGATTGCATTACTATGAACTCAATATATTATATAACATATTGTATGATTCCATATGTGTTAAATGTAAATATAAATCAATTTATAAAGATGAAATTTGATTAGTGGTTAATTAGGGCTAGGGAAGGCATGCTAAGGGGTATGGAGTTTTTCTTTTTGGAGTAATGAAATGATTCTAACATTTTTTGTGATGATGAATGCACAACATTGTGATCATACTAAAAGCCATTGATTATACACTTTAGATAGATCATATGGTATGTGAATATGTCTCAGTAAAACTGCTTAATAAATAAATAATTGTGCAAGAATAGCCAGAAATAGCAGCTATGTACAGCAGGGGAAATAGAAAGGTTGAGAAGTGAAGAATTTTCTTGTTTGTCTGCTTTTTGTTTATTATCATTATTGAAATAATGAAAATGCTCTAATAATGTTTGACGTGATAAATGCATGACTATATGGTTATACCAAATACCACTGATTGTACACTTTGGAGGGATTGTATGCTTTATTAATATGTATCAATAAAACTGATTCATTAAAAAATTTGGAATTGATATTTTTATTCACTTTTATTCTCTTCCAGCCCCAATCTAATAACCCTACATTGTGGCTTACAAGCCTTTCTTCTCTGTTTTGTAATCTTTCAGAACCTAATAAGGGTTGAGTGAAGAGATAAAATCAAATTCATGAGTTTGTAAAGATAAGGATTAGCCATACTACCCCACCTACTTCAGGTATAGGTACCTCTCCAAACCCAGGCCTTGCCAGAACAACTAGCCAGCCTTCCTTTACACATCACTTTTAAATTACAAGTATGAAAATCATGAAAACCTAGAAATAGGTCTGTTCTAAGTTTATCTTTAAAATGTGTATGGAATTGTTTTTAAAAATGTGTGGAAAATGGATTTCAAAGCATACTAATATTATAACCTCTATAATATTTAACCTACATAGAAAACAAATTCAAATACTTTAATAAAAATTCACCTGTGCAGAAAAGAAATGCATTAAAGCAAGTCAACGGGCCCTCCATCCAGTAGCCTTTATTATCCATAAGTAGGTATCAGAGAAGTATGCAAGACAATAATAAAATTACAGCTCTAAAATTTAGCTGACAGGGGCCCAAAGCACAACTGCTTTTGGGTCATGGTATATAAGGCAAAGATAAGAAGTGGGAAGCAGGAATAGGATTAGACTGGAAAACTGGAAGCACCTGTCCTGTTAAAAGGCAATGCTACTAAGACACCATTGCCTAACAAAAATAATAAGGTCCTTAAGATGCTTGCTTATGTTTTCTTCAAGGTGTTTTATAGTTCTGGTACTTATATTTAGGTCTTTGACCCATTCTGGGTTGATTTTTTTAAAATGGTGTGAAGTAGGGTTCCACCTTCATTCTTTTGCATATGGACACCCAATTTTCCCAGCACCATTTGTTGAAGAGACTATTCTTTACCAGTTGAATGGATTTGTCACCTTTATCAAAAATCAGTTGACTATAAATGTGAACATTGACTTCTGAGTTCTCAATTTGATTCCATTGGTCGCTGTTTCTGTCCTTGTGCCAGTACCATGCTGTTTTGATCACCTCGTTTTGTAATAATTTTAAGCTTGTGAAGTGTGACTCCTCCAACTACATTTTTTTTTTCAGGATGGTTTTGATTATTTGGGACCTATTACCCGTCCATATAAATTTGATAATTGGCTTTTCCATTTCTGAAAAGAAGGTTGTTGGAATTTTGATTGGGGTTACATTGAATCTGTAAATTGCTTTGGGTAGAACTGATATCGTAATGGCATTTAGTCTTTCATCCATGAACACAGAATGTCCTTCCATTTACTTAGGTCTTTAATTTCTTTCAGCAACATTTTTTAGTTTTCTTTGTACAAGTTCTTTACATCCTTGGTTAGATTACTAGATATTTGATTCTTTTAGTTGCTATTGTGAATGGAATTTTTTTTTTTAATTTCCTCTTACCAGTGTTCATTGCTTATGTATAGAAATACTACTGATTTTGGGGTGTACCCTGCCACTTTGCTGAATTCATTTATTAGCTCTAGGAGTATTATTGAGAATTTTTCAAATTTTTCTGTATATAGGACTATATCATCTGTCAACAGGGAAAGTTTTACTTCTTGTGGTATATACATACAATGGAGTATTATTCAGTCATGAAAAGGAATGAAGTCATGATATATGCAACAACATGGATGAACCTTGAAGACATCATGTTGAGTGAAATAAGCCAGACACAAAAGGGCAAATATGAGATCTCACTGATTTTAAAAAGTTAGAGCAAGCAAATTCATAGAGTCAGAAACTAGAATAAAGGTTACCAGGGGCTGAAGGTAGAGAAAGGGAACTTAATACTTTAATAGAATTTCTATTTGGGGTGATGGAAAGTTTTGGTAATGGATGCTGGTGATGGTAGCACAACACTGTGACTGTAATTAACAGCACTGAATTATATATTTGAAGAAACTTTATATATAAGAAGAAATTTTAGGTTTATATGTTATTAGCATACAGATTTTTTAAAAACTATAGGGCTGTACAACACAGTGAACTCAAATATGAACCATTATCTACAGTGAATATCACAATTACAATAATATTCTTTCATCAGTTCTAACAAATGTATCACACTAATGCAAGGTTAACAGGGTCATATGGGAGTTCTGTATTTTCTGCATGGTTTTTACTGTAAACCTACAACTTCTCTAATTAAACAAACAAAAAAGCACTGCTACTACTTGCAGGAATTCCAGCCAGTTCTTGCCAAATATTCTGATTTTTTCCCCCAAGAGTCAACAATCCAAATTTTTATATAAAATTTCCAGATTTTTAAAAACATTATGTGGATCTTTGCTCTAATTATTCCAAATTAGTAACATTTTAATATATATCAATTTTTTAAAAAGATTTATTTTTTATTTATTTCTCTCCCCTTCCCTCTCCCCCTCCCCCAGTTGTCCGTTCTCGGTGTCTATTTGCTGTGTGTTCTTCTGTGTCTGCTTGTATTCTTGTCAGCGGCACCGGGAATCTCTGTCTCTTTTGGTTGGGTCATCTTGCTGCATCAGCTCTCCGTGTGTGTGGCACCACTCCTGGGCAGGCTCGCTTTTTTCACGTGGGGCAGCTCTCCTTACGGGGTGCCCTCCTTACATGTGGGGCTCCCCTACGTGGGGGACACCCCTGCGTGGTACGGTACTCCTTGAGTACATCAGCACTGCGCATGGGCCAGCTCACCACGTGGGTCAGGAGGCCCTGGGTTTGAACCTTGGACCTCCCATGTGGTAGCCAGACGATCTATCAGTTGAGCCAAATCTGCTTCCCTATATCAATTTAATATGTTTACATTTTTTAGCTAATTAAGTTGAAAATATCAACCAGGTGTTTAATGTTTAACTTAATATAATTAAGTTAAATATGATTTTAGAAATAGCCTTCTATTCCAGGAATAATAATGTTACAATATATTAACATCTAATGACATAATTTTAGAATTAATGATACCAAACACTTCCTAACCAAATGAATTGACATCTCTCAATTTTAATAGAACAAAAAATGTGTTACAGAAAACAATCTTGAGGGGTTTTTGGTAGCCATTTGACAGTGAATATAAATGAGAACCAATAAACATTCACCAAACTAATTAATCTCCCAGCCCCATAAAATACTTTTAAGTATTTGCCATTGTTCATACTTGGGTAATATGTACAGTGAAAATGCAATCTCCAACTAGGTTTCATCAATAGCTCTAGTTAAGTTTATCTTGACCCCATGGGTGACTTTTGTCTGTCCCCCACGAAGACCAGCTATGTAAATCTGGGGCTTGGGCACTCGAGTGCTGCCTTCCCTCATGGACTGGGTGCTAGCATTCTTCAGTGGATACACCTGTGAGATGTTATCTCTTCTCATGTGACTAAGATCAGTTTGTACCGAGTGAGTAACTTTCTGACGCAAATTGGCCTAAGAAGAAAGAGAATGCATAGGGATTACCATTTCTCCAAAGCACAAATAAAGTATTATCAGGTACCAGTTAATAACCAACTAATTTTTTTCTCAATCCACAAAGAAATTAGTCATATAACATAGAATTTTCCTACACAAAAAAGGAACAATAGAAACATCTAGATATCATAGAAAATTAAATATCCTATACCAAGAAGTAGAAAAATACATATAAAATGTTGAAAATGGACCCAAAAAAGAACATAAAATTCAAAGTTACAGGGCTCAATTATTTATTGCATATTTTCCAATTCTTTCATTATTATTCATGCAACTTGGTTTTTTCCATTTTACTCAGTTTTGTTTTTTTAAAAGGCAAATATTTAAGATTTATATCATCTTTTTGGAAAGGGGTTTCACCCCAGATTTTTAAAATAAAAGGCTCTAGTTTTTTTTAGATTATAGTTTACCTTCTACATTTTGCTTACTTCCTTTAAGGATTACTAGTAAATGAAATTGAAACAGATCACTGATAGCAAAGAGTGGCTTTTAAACATAGGCAATTCTGTTCAAGCTCCCACCCCATCCTCGGCATTGAAAAGTCTCACCTTGCCTTTCCTTCTCTGAGACACTGCCAAAAGTCTGTTGAGGTTAATTTCTCTTACTGCTATATGACAATAGAACTCCAACCCAAAACCTCTGTAGCAATAGGCCCAGAACTGTCAGGACCAGATCAATGACAACCAACTTACCTTTTTTTTTTTTTTTGTCCTACCCCCAAAACCTGCCCTTTCCAACACAAGACCAACCAGAGAAAACTAAATATACTCCGCAAACCAATCGCATACCCTGCTTCTAGTTAAACTCCTCCAGCTTCCCCACACCAACAAACTCCAATGAAGGCACAGGTGAAAACTTCCTCTATTTTCACCATAAAGTTTTTCCACTTCCCTGCTTGCCATTAAGTCTCTGCCAAAGGCAAATGATAGCTGCTGACTCCCTTGCTATAGCAAGCTCTGAATAAATGCCTCTGTTCTCATTTGGGTTGTGTTTATTTCCACACCTGATTTCAGTTAAAGAGATAGATAAATATTCAAAGAAAAGGTCACAAACACGAAAGAGTTTGTTTCGTTCATACTACAAACACTTACTATTTAAAGTGGTAAGATATTATAAAAGGGATGAGTGGGGGAAATTCACCTCAGTTGGATAGGTATGAGATTCAAAGATAGGCATTAATGGTGAGCTCCTGTTGTGATTAAGGTGACTGAGAATCAGAAGGACGAGGGAGTCCAATGCCTGAGAGAATATGTTGACAATAAAAGGGGATACTATCTCTGATATAACAGAGGTAACTTTGTTTCTTAAAAAGTCTCCAAAGAAGAAAAGTCAAGGTAGCAGAACTTCCAGGGAATATGGCAGAGTAGGGAGCTTCACGACTTAGTCCTACCACAAAAACAGCTACTAACCAGGCAGGAACTATCTGAAACAACTATTTTGAAACTCCACAGGCCAGAAGAACACTGTACAGCATCCAGGGACGAGTAGGAGGAAGAGGCTGACACATTTTGGTAAAGAATTATAAATTGCTCTCTTCTCATGGCTGCTACAGAGGTGCACATCCCCCACTCCTGAAGCAGGCTGCTGCGGGGTCCAGTCCCTGGCTACCTGATGCTGACAGAAAGGGACATAAAAATCCTCTTTCTCAAGTACAGAGGTATACGCAGCCAATCAAGGACCATGATTTGATTAGCAAATTCAGATTGCTGGGTCCAGGCTATGAGGGCAGCTATTTTTTCATCCCTGCCCTGGACAGGGGCAATGTTGATGGAGATTTAAAGATGCAGGGCTTCCTCAAGGCCTGCATTTGCTGGGCAGGGCAGGAAAGCTCAGCTTTGAGGAGCCATTGGAGACATATTTGGCACCCTTCCTGACCCCCTCCATAGGGCACTTTGGAGCCAGTCTGTGTCCCCTTTGTGGGTCCCAGGCCCTGTTTTGTCTGGGAAAGACCCAATTGGGAAAGTCCTCCCTGGGGTGACTCTCCTCCTAGAATTTACCATCCAGGCAAAAGCAACATAAAAGAATGAAAGTTGTGTAAAAAAACTATAGAGGCGAACAGTCTGGGGCAAAAACCTGTTGGCTTCAGATGCCCAGGAGAGGAAGGGGGAACTCCAAAACAACAAACAAGCAAAACTGTAGGGTAAGACAGAGACCCAGAAAGACAAGGAAAACCCTGCACAGAGCATTTGCCTTGGGCAAACCTTCCTGATAGGACAGTGGAGATCAAGAAAATCTGTCTTATTACCAGCTGGTTACAAAACCAACAAGCAGATATTCTAGGGAGTAAATCCCAGAGATAACATTTTAAAATATTAAAATGTACACTGTATAACAAAAGAGTACAAGACAAAGAAACAAGAAATGATGGCCCATCCAAAGTAAAAGGATAAAAATACAGAAAACACAAAACAAGAATGTGGACATATCAAACAAGGCAGAGTAGGGAGCTCTAGGAACGTGCAGAGAAAGAGCCAAAGGATATCAGGAAAATAATGAATGAAAAATATGAGAGTCTAAATAAAGGGAAAGAAAATTTTAAAAGGAACCAAAAAGATCTACTAGAGAAACTAACCAAAAGAGATCTTGGGTGGCTATAATCAAGAAAACCAAAAGTTGGGTCTTGAAAAGATCAACAACATCAACAAACCTTCATCTAGAGGGACAAAGAAAAAAAAAAGGGGGGTACAAATAATGAAAATCAGAAATGCAAAGGCAGAGATTATTACAGACCCTGCTGAAATAAAAAGAAATATAAGTGGATACTATGAACAACTAACCTTATGCCAATAAATTAGGATAACCTAGATGAAATGGACAAATTCTTAGAAATACGCAAATACCCACCTACACTGACTCAAGAAGAAATAGACAATCTCAACAAACAACTATTAGTAAGGAGATTGAATCAGTAATCCAAAATCTCCCAACAAAGAAAAGCCTAGAACCAGATGACTTCACAGGGCAATTCTACCAAACATACCAAAATGACTTAACTCCAATTCTGCTCAAACTCTTCCAAAAAATTGAAGAGAAGGGAACACTTCCTAACTTATTCTAACTCAACATCACCCTCATACCAAAACCAGATAAAGATACCATAAGAAAAGAAAACTACAGACCAATATATTTTTTTGGGGGAAAGGGGCTATGTGATCTTTTTTAAAAAAGTTTTTAAAGAAGCTTTAGACTACAGAAATGTTACATCGGAAATATAGGGAATTCCCATACAAACCAATATCTCTTATGACTATAAATGCAAAAATTTCAACAAAATACCATCAAACCAAATCCAACCACATATTAAAAGAATTATATACCATGATCAAGTGGGATTTATCCCTGGCATGTAAGGTTGGTTTAATATAAGAAAATCAATTAATGTAATACACCACATTAACAGAATAAAGGGGAAAAACCACATGATCATCTCATTTGACACAAAAAAATGCATTTGAAAAAATACAGCACCCTTTCTTGATAAACACGCTTCAAACACTAGGAATAAAAGGAAATTTTCTCAGCATGATAAAGGGCATATATGAAAAGCCCACAGTTAACATCTTACTTAATGGTGAAAGACTGAAAACTTTCCTTCTAAGATCAAGAACAAGATAGTGATGCCCACTATCACCACTCTTATTCAACATTATACTGGAAGTTCTTGCCAGAGCAATTAGGTTAAAAAAAGGAAACATAAGGCATCCAAATTGGGAAGGAAGAAGTATGACTTTCCCTATTGGCAGATGATATGATCCTATATACAGAAAATTCTGAAAAATCCACAACGGAGCTCCTAGAGCCAAAAAATAAATTTAGCAAAGGGAGGAGGAAGAAGGGTACAAGATTAACACACAAAAAAAATCCAGAATTTTTAAAAAAATCCTTCAACTAACAATAAAAAGACAACTCAATTTAAAAATAGGCAAAAGACTTGAACGAACATATCTCCATAGAAGCTATACACCTGAAAAGATGCTCAACATCAGCCATCAGGGAAATAGAAATCAAAACCACAATAAGATACCATTTCATACTCATTAGTATGGCTGCTATAAGATAAAATTTTTAAAAAGGGGAAATAACAAGAGTTGGAGAGAATTCATAGAAAAAGGAACACTCATTCATTGCTGGTAGCAATGTAAAATGGGGCAGCCACTGTGGAAGACTGTTAGGTGGCTCCTCAGAAAGCTAAGTATAGGATGCCCATTGTTCACCACTGTTATTGAACATTCTATTAGAAGTTCTAGCCAGAGCACACAGATGTTGATGATAGTATTATTCACAATTGCCAAAAGATGGAAGCAACCCAAGTGTCCATCACCCACTAAGTGGATTTTTTAAAATATGGTATATCTTTAAAATAAAATATTATTCAGCCATAAATAGGAATGGAGTCCTGATACATGTGACAACATTGATGAATCTTGAAGACATCATGTTGAATGAAATAAGTCAGACACAAAAGGACAAATATTATATGATATCACCGATTTGAAACAATTAGAATAAGCAAACTCATTGTTAGAATCTAGAATATAGATTACCAGAGGACAGGGTGGGGATAGGGAATGTGCTGTTAAGGCTTAAAATGTACAGGGTTCCTATTTGAAATAATGGAAATGTTTTTGTAACAGATGGTGGTGATGGTAGCACAAGATTGTGAATGGAATTAACAGTACTGAAGTATATACCTGAATATGATTAAAAGGGGAAATTTCAGATTGTATATATGGAAATGGAATAAATTTTTTTTAAAAATCCATCAAACTCACTATACAAACAGTAAACCCTAAGTTAAACCATGGACTTTAATGAATAGTACAATTATTAAAATGTGCTATCATTAATTGTAACAAATAATTCCACACCAAAGCAAGGTGTTGGTGGTGGGGTGGTGTATGGGAATCCTGTATTTCATGCATTCTTGTTCTGTAAACCCACAACTTCTCTAATAAAGAAAAAGATAAGGTCCCAAGAAAAGAAGTGTCTACTAAATGATTAGAGGAAGTTAGGAGTGTTTTAAATGCTATTATAATACCTATATAATAAAGCCAGCCACTATCATTGTGCTAGATACTGGCTGGTATAATTGTAGTTTCCTGCTTCTGTATTTCTACATATGCATAAAAATAGAAGACAGTCCTCCAGTGTAAAGCTGGCAAATTATAAATTATGGTGATTGACTTTTATGTTAGCAAAGAGCGATATGTAGAACTCATTTTTGTATAAATAATTTAATTTACCAAATCTATGAGAAATAACATTCCCCAAATTAAAACAAATTTTAGAAAATATTGTTACAAACCATTTTTATAGCTTTTCTTCTTAATTCCCATTCATTCCACTCATATGATCTCACAATTGTTGGTGGCAAGATGTGAGTATCCGTCTGTGTGCTACTGTCACACTTTGTAATTGGTTTAATATGTTTGTCAACATCTTTCATCTAAAGAAATGAAGTTTTGTTATCAGTACGTGGAAAAATAAGCATTATTTATATACAACTATAAGTATTTAGTTAAAACTGACAAAAGCTTAGAAAAATAAGAATTTCTGAACATGGAATATACTTATGAATACCAAGAGGGAAAATAAACCCAAAAATTTATATAGAGATGTATGTACACATACATATTTTATGTATATGCACATAATTAGTGAACTAGACTTAATTATTTTGGGGGCACTAAGGCTTTCTGCAAAATTTTGTGAACTTAATATAGGAAGTGTATTTTGTAAGAGGATAATCTAGCATCATTTACTCCCAAGTCAAATACCCACCTCAGTTTCCACAATTAGGGTAGCATAAGTGAATATGCTAAAAATGGGTTGTAATATAAAATAGTTATTAAATATTAGATATAAAATCACACTTGTTTAAAGTATCAGAACCTCTTTAAGACATATTTTGAACTCAAACTATGCATATATAGCAGATCATTGTCCAATGCTGTTTTAGTAGAAAAGGTTGATTTTCTGCTGTGGTACCCAAAAACTCAACACACATATCTTAAACCTTCAGTAATTCCAGGCAAAGCCAAGATATGATTATACCTAAGGAAGTTGCTGGAGGGGGTGATAGATGTTTAAGACATTCAGGGATTATAGGAAGAAGAATGAGAAGAGTTTAACTTCTTTCTCCATATCAAGGAATAGATAATCATTGAGTACCTACCATTTAACCTAAGATATAACGTCTGCCTTTAAAATGATTTTATGATATAGTTAGATTAAAAAGACGCTTAAAAGATCATTAAAAATATTATATAATACAAGTAAATGGCAATTAAGTAATAAGATGATAAGGACTAAATGAAATACACAGAGAGAAAACTTACTTCCATAGGTACTGAAAATCATTAAAGAACAGCTGAGGATGAAGAAATGGGAAAAAGAAACCAGGCTACATACCTGTTTTAATGGAAATCTGTGAACTGTCTACATATGACACACGTTTTGGATTATCTGACTCTAGCCTTTAATAGTTTTTGAACTGCTTTACAACTCAAGATGTAAATAAGTGGTTGCAAGAGAATATAATTCTTGTCTATAGATATGCAAATTCTGTCCTGTCTGTTGAGACATACAACAGCAGACACAAGATGATGGAGAATGATAAGTGATGAGGAAGAAAGAACAGCTCAAATGGAAGACAGAAGAATAGAGAGAGAGAAAAGAATAGGAAAAAATTGAGCAGGGGCTCAGGGAGTTGAATGATAACGTGAAGTGCAACAATATACAAGTCATAGGAGTTCTAGAAGGAGAAGAAAAGGAAAAAGGGGCAGAAAGAATATTTGAGGAAATAATGGCTGAAAATTTCCCAACTCTCATGAAAGAAATCAAACTGCATGTCCAAGAAGCACAGCATACCCCAAGCATAATAAACCCAAATAGACCTACTCCAAGACACATACTATTCAGAACGTCAACTGTCAAAGATAAAGAGAAAATTCTGAGAGCATGCAAGAGAGAAACAAATCATTACGTACAAGGGATGCCCAGTAAGTCTTAGTGTGGATTTTTCATCAAAAACCATAGAGGCAAGAAGACAGTGGTATGATATAATTAAGACACTGAAAGAGAAAAAAATTGCCAGCCAAAAATTCTTTATCCAGCAAAACTGTCCTTCAAATAGAAAGGTGAGTTTAAAATACTCACAAATAAACAGAAACTAAGAGATTTTGTAGAAAGACTCCACTTTTGCAGGAAACATTAAAGGGAGTCTTATGACCCCTTTTCAGGATAGAGAGACTTGGAGGAGAGTGTAGAAGGCAAGACTAGCAGAAAGGATAACCAAAAGAGTAAAAAGACAGATGAAAATAAGAGATGACATATGAAAGCCAAAAAATTAAATGGTAGAACTAAATAATGCATTTATAGTAATATCATTGAATGTCAAGGGATTAAATTTCCCAATTAAAAGATACAGGCTGAGAGAATGGATTAAAAAAAACCACGATACATACGTATGTTTCCAAAAGATGGAAACAACTCAGGTGTCCATCAACTGATGAATGGATAAACAAATTGTGGTGTATATACATGATGGAATATTATGCAGCTATAAGAAGAAATAAAGCCATGAAGCATATGACAACATGGATGAACCTGGTTACCAGCACAAAACAGTCTCTTCAACAAATGGTGCTGAGAGAACTTGATATCCATAACCAAAAGAATGAAAGAGAACCTCTATCTCACTCCCTATACAAGAATCAACTCAAAATGAATCAAGACCTAAATATAAAAGCCAGGACCATAAAACTGCTAGAAAGAAATGTAAGGAAACATCTGAAATATCTCATGGTAGATGATGGTTTCTTGGATCTCACACACAGTGCACAAGCAACAAAAGAAAAAGTAGATAAATGGGACATCCTCAAAATTTAACACTTTCGCATCTCAAAGTACTTTGTCAAAAAGTTAAAAAAGGCAGCCATCTCAATGGGAGAAAACATTTGGAAACCACATGTCCAATAAGGGTTTATTATCCATGATCTATAGAGAGGCTACAACTCAACAATGAAAAGACAAACAACCTGATTGAAAAATGGGCAAAAGACTTGAATAGACATTTGTCCAGAGAAGAAATACTAGGGTGAAAAAACACATGAAAAAATGTTCAAGATCACTGGCAATTAGGAAAATGCAAATCGAAGTTACAATGAGATATCATTTCACACCTATTAGAATGGCCACTCTTCAAAAGACAGAAAACTACATATGTTGGAGAGGATGTGGAGAGATAGGAATGCTTATTCATTGTTGGTTGGAATGTAGAATGGTACAGCCACTGTGGAAGACTGTTTGGCAGTTCCATAGGAAGTTAATATAGACTTGCCGTGTGACCCAGCAATACCACTACTAGGTATATATCCAGAAGAACTGAGAACAGTGACATGAACAGACACCTGCACACCAATATTCATAGCAGCTATTCACAATTGCCAAAAGATGGAAACAACCTAATGTATTAGTCAGCCAAAGGGGTGCTGATGCAAAATACCAGAAATTGGTTGGTTTTTATAAACGGTATTTATTTGGAATAGGAGCTTACAGATACCAGGCCATAAGCATAAGTTACTTCCCTCACCAAAGTCTATTTTCATGTGTTGGAGCAGGACATCCGCGAGGGTTCAGGTTTCCTGGGTTTCTCTCTTCCAGGATCTTGCTTCTCTCTGGGTTCAGGGTTCCTCTCTTCCCAGGGCTTGTTTCTTCCTGGGCTTAGCATTCCTCTCTCCCTGGGGCTTGCTTCTGTTTCCTCTGTGAGCTTACTTCCTGGGGCTCCAGCTTAAGGCTTCAGCATCAAACTCCAACATCAAAACTCCAACATCAAAAACCCTCAACCAACCATGTCCTTTGCCATGCCTTTTATCCATCTCTTGATGGGTGGGGACTCAACACCCTAATGACATGGCCCAATCAAAGGCCTAATCATAACTTAATCAAGCCCAGGTGCAGACTGATTACAAACATAATCCAGTATCTATTTTTGGAATTCATAACCATATCAAACTGTTACATCGCGTGTCCATCAACTGATGAATGGGTATATAAACTGTGGTGTATACAAATGATGGAATACTATGCAGCTGTAAGAAGAAATGAAGCTATGAAACATATGACAACATGGATGAACTTGGAGGATACTATGTTGAGTAATGCGAGCCTGACACAAAAGCAATAAACACAGTATGATTATTCTATTATGAACCAAATATATATTGGTAATAATTAGAATATAGGTCACCAGAAAAACAGAATGAGGGTAGAGAATGGAAAGCTGCGGGCTAATCTGTACAGAATGTTTTGGAAATTAATAGAAAAGGTGAAAGCACATCATAGTGTTTGTAACTAGAAGTGCTATTATATGAGTATGACAGTGGTTGAAAGGGAAAGTCTAAGGTCATGTATATTACTAGAAGGAAAGCTAAAAAAATGTAACATGGGTCTGTATAGTATTGTGAAACCTCATGTGGAATATGAATATGGGTTATATTGCATATAAAGGGCTGTTTTTCTTTGAAACTGAACAAATGTTGGTTAATGTTACAAGATGTTAATATGAGGCAAAATTACAACCAAAACATCCTATGGACAATAGTATATAGTAATATATTAATAATTTCCCATAAGGGTTAAAAAAGGAAAAAAACACTAAGGGAAAGAAACTAGACACAAAAGGTACACGTATTGCTTGACTCCATCTATATATAAATACAAATAAACTAGAGAGACAGAAACAGAATAGCAGCTGTTTATGGCAGGGGAAGCCTGATATAAACAGAGATTTTGAGAGGTGATGAGTTTTTGTTTCTCTTTTTTTATTATTATTAGAATAATGAAAATGCTCCAATAATGATAAAATTGATGAATGCACAACTATGTGATTATGCTAAATACCATTAATTGTATACTTTCAGTGGATTGTATGCTTTATTAATACGTATCAAAAATTTGATTTGTTTAAAAAAATTCAAAGAGAGAAGACTTAAACAATATCAGGAATTAAAATGAAGGTATAAGATGATGTAGAGATTAAACAAATAATGAAAGGATATTCTGACTAACTTTATGAATAAAATGGAAAACAAATTATTTGAATTCCTAGAAAAATGCAATTTACTAAATTTGCCACAAAAAGAAATAGAATACCTGAAAAGCCCTATAATCACAAAGTAGTTAAAATTAGAAGTTGAATCAGTAGTTTAAATTTTTCAAACCAAAAAATATACTAATTAAGAAGAAAAGAAAGGAAAAGAAGAAGCCCAGAGAACTTTACAGGAATTTTTCTACCAAATAATTCCAATTTTACATAAACTCTTTCAGAGAATAGAAAAAGAATAAAGACTTCCACACTCATTTATAAAACATGCATAATCTTGACATCAAAACTATACAATGATGTCAATTCTACTCAAATTGATATAGACTTAATGCAATTCTGATAAAAATTCCACCAGCATTTTTTAAAAAATTGAAAACACAATCATCAAATTTATTTGGAATGGTAAGGGATCCTGAATAGACAGAAACATCATAAAAAAGAAAAGCAAGGCCTCATCTCCATACTATAATTCATATTACCTAGTCATAGTGGTAAAAACAGCATGGTACTGGCATAAAGACAGAGACAACAGAGCAATGGAACCAAATTTATGGTTCAGAAACAGACCCTCACATTTATGGTCAAGTGATTTTTGACTAGCATGACAAACTCACACAGCTCAGACAGAACAATCCATTCAACAAATGGTGCTGAAAGAATTGTATATCCATAGCCAAAAAAAGGAAAGAGGACCCCTATCTCACACCTTATCCAAAAATTAACTCAAAATGAATCAAAAACCTAAAAATAAAAGCAAGAACCATAAAACTTCTATAAGAAATTATAGGAAAATATCTTCAAGACCTGGTGATAGGTGGTAGATACTTAAAGGAGATAAGAGGAAGACTGAGTGGACTACTGATGTTTAATGTATGTAGACGTTTTAATTAGCTTTATTGTAAAAGTGTGGAAATTGTATAGAGTGGATGGTAACACACAGTGAGTAAAAGCTAGTTTATAAATGGGGATGTGACTGAAAATGGTAGTCTAGGTATATAAATGCCAATTGACAGAATGCTAGAGAATAATCTAAGAACTGGATAGCACAGTAAACCAAGAGGTGGATGAGAATTGTGGTTGATGGTACAGATGCAAGACTGTCCTTTGTGAGTGACAGCAAATGTATATCACTACTGCAGGGTGTTGGGAATGTGGAGAAGCATGGGAAAAATAAAGCTGGAATGATCTATGGACTGTAATAATATAATATTCTTATATTATCCATTCAAAAGATGTACTGTGTTGATAATGAGGCAGTATGGAAAATGTGAGCCAAATGTATACTATGGACATGGTAACAATCAGATGATATTATCTTACCTGTAGCAAATGTTCCACCACAGTGTGGTGTGTTGATGGAGGGGTGTTGTTTGGGAATTCTGCACATGTGCATGATTGTTTTATAAATTTACAACTTCTGTCATAAAAAAACATATTTAAAAAATAATAATAGGGTGGGTTGGGGGAAAAACACACCAAATGTAAGATAAAGACTTTAATTGTAGTAAGATTTTGACAATATTTTTTCATAATTTGTAACAAACATCTCACGACAATGCAAGGTGTTTGTGGAGGGTTGATGTATGGGATCCCTGTATGATGTTACGCATGTTTTCTTTGTAAGTTTACAACTTCTACTATACACTTAATTGTTTATGTATGTTCATATATAAATGATATAAATATAATAATAGGGTTGGTTGGGGGAAAATACTTTGGTTAGTAGTAATATTTTGACAATGCTTTTTAATCATTAGTTAAAAAGGTTTAAACAATACAAGTTATTGGTGGTAGGGTGAGTTATGAGAGTTCTGTATGATGTTATATTTATACTTACTGCTTATGTATGTTTATGTGTAAGTGATATACTTCAATAAATTAATTTTTTTAAAAACTATAAAATGACAGTAAAATAAAAGAAATTCACAAGCCAGACTCAGGAATATAGATGCAAAAATTCTAAAGAAAGCTCAACCAAATTAATAGAATAGTATATAGTTTTTACAATGATAGTATACCAGGATCAAGTAGAACTGGTCTAGGGAATGCAAAACTGGTATAATCATAGCAATAATATAATGTAAAATTTACAGATTAAAGGGTAAAAAACAAACAATTATCTCAAAAGATATAGAAATAATATTTGATCTAATTCAATAACCATTCAAATAAGAACACTAAGCAAAAAAGAATAGGAGGGAAACTCCTAACCAATGTAACAAAATGCAGGAAAATGACAACAAACATCATAATTACAAAATATCAAAGGTTTTCTTAGATAAAGAGGCTCACTTTTACAACTTCTATTCAGTATTGTACTAGGAGTGCTTTTCAATGTAGTTAGATAAGAAAAATAAATAAAAGGCATATAGTTTGGGTTGAAAATAACTGGTTCTTTTTGCATGTGGTATGATGACCCACAATAAAAAATTATACACTCGAAATTTGAATAGACTTTCAAATATAAAGTTGTAGAATTAAATCCAAAAGAATAAAAGTAAAAGGATAGCCTTATAACAGGAAGCATTTCTTATACAAGACTTCAAAAAAGCAGTCTTTAAAGGGAACTATCAATAGACATGACTACATTAAAATTAAAGATTTCTCTTCAATGAAATATTCAATTAATAAAGTTAACAGAGAGGTCACAGACTGGGAAAAGCATTTGCAACATCTATAACTGATAAAGGAGTAATAGTAGAACAGACAAGAAACTCCTGCAAACCAACAAGTTAAAGAGGGAATGGTATATATGACTAGAAAGGTCTGTATTAGCAAATGTTATGAAGTCATTGCATAGAAGGAGAAACTTGAATGGGTAATAGATGTAAAAAGAGATGCTGAACACTTCCAATAAAAATGCACAATAAAACAATGAGACATCATTTTACTTTCATCAGATTGGCAAAAAAATTATAAAGCCAGGTAATAGCAAGTGCCAGCAGGTATATGGGTAGCTGACAAGCTTCATGAACTGGTACAATCATTTCGATGCTAATCTCTCAGTTTACCAAATATTGTACGCCTACCATTTTGCCCACATGAAGATAATAAACAGACGAAGGCAATCTCTCTCAAGATGGGAAACGCAGAAGGCTAGCAGAATCGCTTAGGTTCTCCAAGGTTTCTCAGTCATAGATCCCCAAGCACAAGCAGAGGAAAAAAAAAAAAAAATCACCGACTGAGCTGTCCAGGGTCCTGACCGCCACAGCTATCCCCTCCAGACTACCTCGTTCTTCCTGGTTAACTGTGCAAACTACACTTTGTGCCTCGCTGTCATCACGCCAACAGTCCTCTTAACCACTTATGGCTTGGATCCCTGCTTACCTGGTCAGTCATACCAAAACCCACCCACTTCAAAGTTAAAATATTGAGTAAAATGACAAACAGTAAACATTTTAAACCATGTATTTGAGGCTTTGAATTCACAGAGTTTAAAAGACAAGGGCTGAACCAGAAAAAGGAGAGACAGAGCAATTAAAAGGTGAAAAATGAAAACGAGAAACGAAAAGTAAGAAAATGAGAAGAATATATAACATTAATTAGAATGTGTGTTCCATGGAGACAAAAATATTTACCCCCTGTGCCAAGAAAAGTGCCTGGCACAGAGTAAGCGGCTCAGTAATATTTGCTGAATGAATAAATGATAAGGTACAGATATTCACAGATGCACGCCTCCAGAACCATTTTGTGGTCTTTCAAAGTATTGCTATTTAAAACCTGTTAATTGTGTTTGAAACTCTAAATATAAGTAAAATATCACTTCTGATGTCTGTGCTCAGCTCTTCCAATTTTAAATAAGGAAATACCTATAGTTTCAATTTATTTTACTAAATGAAACCTTTCACTTTCCAATTTCTCTAGTCTATTAATTCATCAATGTAACTCTGAATCTGGTTTCCATTATTTCCTGTGGATTCCATTAGTTTCCATCTTCAGATGTGAAACCCTTCAGATAACCTGTAAAAGTCCATATCTGACCCTGTCTCTTCCTGGACTTAGGAGTCATTCTAACAATAAGCTATAACTTTTTAATTAACTATACATTAAATGTTATAAATTCTTAGAATCCCAAGTCTAGTCTGTTTACCTGAGAATATGGAATAAGGGTTTCAAAATGATGATGAAGTTCCAGTAGCTGAATTAACTCTGCATTTTTTCTGGCTTTTTCTTTAATTAAATCAATATATTTTTCAGGATTTTCTGAAAATGAATATGCAGCATCTTTGTTATTGAAAGTGTAATACTTTTCCTTATATTTCAAAATTCCAATTGCTGGATTTCCTGAAATTTAAGAAAATAATTTGAATTAGATATGAAATATTAAGTGATACTGTTTGCAATATACCCATAGAGCCATTAGGCATACCATTTCTTAACATATCCCTTATGGTTTTATTTTGATAAAATGTTATAATTATTTTACATTATACTTTTTATTAAATTATATTTTATGTTAAATTAATTCTATATATCTATTTTTATTTTAAAATGAATTTTATATAAAAATGCTTTTCACTATCAGATACAAGATACTTAAAAATCTTTTATAAAAAGCTACTTAGTCATATCACAGCTTTTTCAAATTTTCTTATACTAAACTAACAACTATAAGGACTGTTTTAAAAATAAGTCTTGGGAAACATGTGGCTCAACCAGTTGGGCTCCTGTCTACCATGTGGGAGGTCCAGAGTTCTATGTCCAGGGCCTCCTGGTGGGGGCAAGCTGGCCCACGCAGCGGCGAGCTGGCCCGCGCAGAGTGCCGGCCAATGTGGGAATGCAGCCCGCACAGGAGCGCTGCCCTGTATGGAAATGCCACCTTGCATGAGAAAGGCCGACGTGCGCAGGAGTGCCGGCCGATGTGGAGAGCAGTAAGATGATGCAATAGGAGACACAGAGGAGAAAGAATAAGAAAACGTAGCAGAAGAGGGGAGCTGGGGTGGTGTGGGAAGGTGGTCACCCCTCCCCCCCCAAAAAAGTCTGTAAGAACTACAAAAATAGTATTTTTTTCCAAAATGCAAATTTGTGTGTTAGAAAATATTCCCCACTGTAAAACATAAAACATGAATTATTAAATCTGAACCATATAGTTCGTGAGAATTATGTAGAAAACAGTAATACTGTCTTATTTATTTATTCCTTCATTAACTCAAATATTTATTGACCCATTATGTGTGTCAGTACTATTCAGGGTCCTGAGAATATAGAAGAAGAAGGGGAAAAAAAGTCCCTGTTCCTATGGAGCTTATACTCCAATGGATACAGATAGCAACAAATCAACATATATATCATACTAAAAAGTGCTATGGGAAAAAAAATAAAGCAGGTTAGACCGAAAGTAAAAGGAAAGAGAGTGAGATTGCTCTATTAAATAGGGTGATTGGGAAAGAATGAATAAAGTAAGGAATCACAGCTTGTACCTATCTTGGGAGAGAGCTTTTTAAGTAGAGGGAAAAGCAAGGGCAAGTCTTTGAGGTGAGAGGGGGCTTGGAGTTTTCAAGAACAGCAAGAAAGCCAGTGCAGCTGGTGGGATAAACAACGGAAGGCAACGAGGTCAGTGAAGTCATCTGAACAGGATGCTGACTGGTAAGCCACAGTGTCACCTTGGGATTTAAGCCATGTGGTTTGCAGTCCTAATGGATATAGGGAAATCCTGCAGATTCCTCTGAGATAATGCAGGTTGCTGCTGTCCAGAAAACAATATCCCCATTGGCAAGAGATTATTCAGAAAGTAGGTTATTAAGAGAGTAGTCTCAAACCCATAGCCTCACAAGCCCTTCCACTTTTTATTTCTCTCTTTCTTAGAATTACAGTTTTTGGAATTTGAAAGGGATCCTGCAGACCTCCTAGTTGAACCTTCTCATTTTCCCAGTGAGGAAACTGAGGTCCAGGGAAGGCATGAGGTTTACTAAAGGTTATCAGTTCACTAATGGCAAAACTGGGACTAGAAACCAGGCTGTCCTGAACCCTAGCTCGTTGATTTCCAACCACATCATGCTACCTCTTTCATTCACCCCACATCCATATTTCTGCATGTCTCTCTCTCATAACTCCCTTCTTATCTGTGCCTTTAAAAATAAGGGAAAAGAAAGGAAGGAAGGAGGGAGAGAGGGAGGGAGGAGGGGCAGGGAGGAGCCATCTACATCAAATTGCTTTTTACTTCCGCATGGCTCATGATCATTTTCTCCCCAGTATATTAGTGACACTCAGCCTCAGAATACTATTATCTTAGTTCCCCATTGAAACGAAAACTAGTAATACCCAATTATGAAACATACTGAAAGAAATAAAGAAGAGAGATTACAAAGAAAGAGGAAAAGGAAGGAGGAGGTTAATGGTGTAAGGTAAATAAGAAATAATCTTGTCAAACTGTTTTCATGCTAGCCCTAGCAGGCTTCTTGTTATTCCTGATTCATACAGCATTTTTTGGTAACAATTTATTTCTCCTCACCTTCTGATTTAACCTTTGTTTGGGAGAAGCTCTAGTAACACACATATCATAGAGAAATTATACTTGAAAAAATACTGGCTATTTCCTTAAAGAGATTTGGGTTATAGAGAACTCCTGAACCATGTTAACAGGATATAACTACAAACTACCCAAGAATATTCTTTTAATAAAACAGTCAAAATTAGTGTTACTCTTTCAAGTCATTACTTTGGAAGATCATAAATTTTTAGTAATGCTGCCTAACATTTCTGGAATCTTTCATTGGACACATGAGTCATCCCTCCTTCTGCAGTACTGTAACATCCATATTTCAGAATATACATATTCCATCACTTATCACTTACACTGTAATTTCTCTTGGATTAAGACAGAGACTTTGTAGCTCCTCTCTAGCTCACCATTTGACTACATAAAGTTTTAAAACATGAATAAATGAATGACCATAACAGTACTTCCTGTAAAAGAAAACTTGGGGAAAGGAGAGTAATGATATACCTGGAAGGATAAGACCATCTGTTGCAGCAAATGTGTAAGCACAAAAACCCCGGTACTGAATTAACAATTTATCAAAATTTGCTGTTGTTTCTGGGAAAAGCCATTCTAGTTTTCTGAAATCCACCAAATGGACTCTCTCTTCTAAAATGAAAGAGGACAAGAAAAGCTTTCAGTCAATGAGAAGGTTAAATGTCCTAAATAAAGTAGTCATAGTTCATTATAAGCATTAACTTTTCATGGTTTTGTAGATTTTGCTAAAAAAAAAATTGACAACCACAAAATTAGATTCTGGGGGAGGGCTAATCAAACAAAGACGTGTCATGACTTCAGTCACTGTCCAGGGTCATATAACTGAGCAAACTCAGAGGCAGAACTTAGCTGGTGAGTGAAAAAGAGCGAAGGGGCCATTTCAGAAAGGCAGGCTTTACTGCTGGGGGAGAAGCTGACTAAGGCATTTCAGGAAGGGTTATGTGGTGCTTCCTGCTGCTGCACGGTAAACAACCTAAAGGGGATAAGCAGAAGAGATCCGCTGCAACTAGAACAAGACACAACTAGATTAACTTCATTCAAGATATGTCATTCTTAATAATATACTATGTGGCAAAATGCTTTTAATTTGATGCTTATATGCTAGTATTATTGCTTTCTTTTTTTAAAGATTTATTTATTTATTTCTCTCTCCTTCCCCCTGACCCAGTTGTCTGTTCTCTGTGTCTATTTGCTGCGTGTTCTTCCTCTGCTTCTGTTGTTGTCAGCGGCATGGTAATCTGTGTTTCTTTTTGTTGCGTCATCTTGTTGTGTCAGCTCTCCGTGTGTGTGGAGCCATTCCTGGGCAGGCTGAACTTTCTTTCATGCTGGGTGGCTCTCCTTACGGGGCATACTCCTTGCGCGTTGGGCTCCCCTACACAGGGGACTCCCCTGCGTGGCACAACACTCCTTGCGCGCATCAGCACTGCGCATGGGCCAGCTCCACATGGGTCAAGGAGGTCTGGAGTTTGAACTGCAGACCTCCCATGTGGTAGACAGACGCCCTAACCACTGGGCAAGTCCACTTCCCCTATTATTGCTTATTAAAACAGATGAGAATGATCTGAGTAGAAAGAGTTAAGGAAATGTCTCTTAGAGACTCAATTTTGGTAATTAGGTATACAATTTTTGTTCTTTACATTTTAAAAAATTCTTCCTTGTATTGGTTGTTTTACCTATTTTCGTTTGACAAGCAAATTGACTAAATTTTTATACAAATAATAACATGTATTTGTGAAATATTGTTTACCAAGGTTTTTAACTTTGACAATCCTACCTTTGCTTCTGTGCCTGTCTCTATTCCCAAACAACAGACACCACAAATGACCTTGTGTCTACAATTAGAGGAAAATACATAGTTTGGAGAAAATAAACCTCCCATCTCTTTTTTTTTTTTCCCTCTGATATGCCTGAAAGCCTCAAACAGTGGTGTGATATGGCAGGTGTAAATTAAATTGTTTCAGGAGAGCATTAGGGCTCTTGACTCACTGGAGTAGTACACTTGACAGTGCCCTAGAGAAAAGAAAATTCTGAATATGGTGAGAAATGTCACACGTAAGTCTAAGAAGTTACAAATGAATATCTCTTGCCAATCTGATTTAGTTTAATAGCCATGGTTAGGGTTACATTAACTTTTCAATTTCATTAAATATTTTTATGGATATGTTGTTTTTATGAAATGACATTGAATAGTAAAAAAATTGAGCTGAAAGGGTATTTTTGAGTCTCTTATTTAACTTTCAGTTTTGAGTTACTTTAATAGTTTAAGAAATTATTGCTACATTTTTATTTTCCATTTTTATGAAAAAACAGAATTTGTAAAAGAAATTCAGAATTATTTACCTAATTGCATTTTCCAGAAAAACTTTTTTTAGGCAATAATTCAAGTCCCAACTTAAAGTTTGACATTTTTCATGAATTTTAAGTTGTCTTTAGCTAAGGTAGAAGAGACTAAGAAAATTAAAAAAGTTTATTGATAAAGACAGTCTTTCCATAAGAATCAATGCATCTCTTAAAGGGCATAAAATAATTTTATAAGGTTGAAATTTACTGATTTATAAATCCTCAACCTCAATCTGAGGTAGATATAGAGCAAATACCATTCCAAAGAAATGGTGCTTTGTTTGCAAAAAAATATAGAAAAGGATTAATATCCTTTTCTAAAACAAATCAAATTCTAAGGCTGCAATGGAAACAGAAAATCATTAAGAAAAATGTTAACAATAACATTAACACAGGACTGGAGTTGTCCTGGGTGGTACTTCAGGGACAGATGCTGGACATTGTATGCCCTGCCATGGCCCTCTGGGTGGACTGGGGGAGAGTGTAAACTACAATGTAAAGCATTATCCATGTGGTGCAGCAGTGCTCCAAAATGTATTCACCAAATGCAATGAATGTCCCACGATGATGAAAGGGGTTGTTGTGGGAGGAGTGGGGTGAGAGGGGTGGGGGATATATAGGGACTTCTTCTATTTTTTTATTGTTACATCAAAAAAATAAATAAAGAGAGGGAAAAAAGATATGCAAAAAAAAATAACATTAGCTATGGTATTGCTGGATGGTAAGATATTCAATATACATATTTTCTGTGTTTTCCACATTTTCTATAATGAACGTTAATACTCTTATAATCAGAAAGTTTTTAATGCTTTATTAGGAAACTATAACATGATCATTTTCAAACAACAAGGAATAAAAAAGATTTTATTCCAGAGGTTATTTTGAAAAGAAGAGGAAATAATAGATGATTTCCATTACCTATGTGTTCTTTCAATCTGCACACATCAGTTTTCACAGTCAACCCATCAAGAAGCTCTTGCAGTACTTTCTCAGGAAAGAGTAGATCATGAGCACCCAGGAATGGCTCAAGGTGAGTTGTTAAATTACTGAGGACACTAAGCAAAACCGTTTCATCCTGAAAGCTAGTCCAAAGACTAGAAAGTGCTATGAAGATGGGCTAAGAAAGGGAAAGAAAATGTTCAAATTTTAACTGTCTAATAAAATTATAAATTATTGTTCCTTTAAAAATAAATATAAATTATAATTTATAAAGAAATGAATTCTTCCTTAAGTCAAATGAAAATCCTATGTGGTTAGGCCATAGACTCTAGACATAAATTGGGCTCATAAGCTATGAGAAAATAAACTTGTATTTTATTTTGAAGCATTTTATTTTGGTATAATTGATATACAGTTAATTTACTAAAAAAAGCCAAACAACTAAGAAAGATATATGGAAGCTTCACCTCAAAAAATCAAGGCATAAATACTTTCCTTTTTTTAAAGGCTAAATACGACTCATTATAACTAGATTTATCTGGTCAGTGATGATTCAAAGGAACCCGGAAAGTCTAGAGTTAGATATTGGAACATATCTTGTGAGCTGCAAGTTAAAGGTTTAGGTCAATGAGAAAGAATGTTTTATAGTCATACTAAAGGTAATTGACTTATAAAACAAACAAATTAAAAAATCAGTTGGGAGAAGCAGACATGGCTCAATGGTTAGAGCACATGTCTACCAGATGGAGGGTCCAGGGTTCAGTCCCCAGGGCCTCCTGGTAAGCTGGCCGACACACAGTGCTGCCATATGCAAGGAGTGCCATGCCACACAGAGGCATCCCCGCATAGGGGTGCCCCATGCGCAAAGAGTACGCCCCACAAGGACAGCTGCCCCACATGAAAAAAGTGCAGTCTTTCCAGGAGTGGCGCTGCACACACGGAGAACTGATGCAGCAAGATGATACAACAATAAAGAGATGCATTTTCCCAGTGCCACCAGATAATGCAAGCGGATGCAGAAGAACACATAGTGAACGGACACAGAAAACAGACCATGGGGGTAAGGGGAGAGAAATAAAATAAATCTTAAAAAAAAAAATCAGTTGGGCTTCACCTACAAGTGAAACAGCTTAGCATTTTGTTTTTTGTTATTTAAAAAGAAATATTGAGACTGACTGCAGAAAGTCACCAGAGCCTCAAATGCTCTATAAAATACTATGTGTATATATTATACCTCTTGGTCCAAATAGAAGCTTCCAGGTTTGCCTATAAAATAGTGCATATCAGAGGTTCTGAAATCTTTTTTGTTCCACAGACCCCTTTGCCAATTAGGTGAAAAGCACAGACCCCTTATTAAGTCCACACTATACTGTGCATTACTTAGTAAGTATATCATACCTGTACTGACATGTCCTCACGAGAATGTTTTTTGAATTTCAATTCAAACCCATGGACCCCTTGTTAAGAACCCATGGTGTAGATAATCAAAAAGTCAGAAATAAGTCCAGGCCTGGAAGGTGATCATTATTTGTCTTTTCAACACTACACTCTGGATTATTTCTGTTGCCATGACCAATGCTGATATTATAGTTATCATACTATATGTTCTCATTTCCTTTCATAGCACTTGCATATGAAGGTAAATCCTTATAACATTCTAGTACTACAAAATAACCATAAGAAGAAGATCAACATACATAAAACAAATGTTATATTTTTAGTAATTAAATATAACGATTTCTGATACAGTTTTCTAGTCTCAAAAAGTAAATTCACCCTTCAGGTGACAAATACTTACAAAGACTTGTGATGTTGGGACAGCTATCTTTGATTTTACTGTCATTTTTAATTGTTCCAGTTGGGCTCCTAACTGCTTGGTCATCATTTCGACTTCTCGGGCACAAGTAATTATATCTGACTGTGAAGACAAGATGTAATTTGCTTTAGGATTTTTATAATTTCATTATAAAAATTCCATGTGGTTTAAGCCCTACCCACTCCCTACATTCCCTGAGGATGTGTCAGCAGGGAGGACTCTGTTCTTCTGTTTCCCCAACATCTAGTATGGTAATGGCACATGGAAGGGGCTCTAAAAATATTAGTTGGTGGATGAATGACTTGAAATATAATGGCTCTATTTTTCTCAAATTTATACATTCTTTGATATTGAACATAATTGTATTCCTAAAAAGTGGTCTCTATGATACAGCTTTGTATAGCTGTTCATTTTGCCATTCCCCAACGATATAGTAAATGAGGTGTTCCTCAGAAGATTATTTTGATACCAAGATTCAATAAATTACATTCAAGAATGCAGAAAATTTTTAAATTGTAGCACTGAAAAATATTTTCTGATACAATAATAGTAATCTGAAAAAAATCGCAAAATACTGAATTTGAAATATTTATTAACATCCTGTGTCATAAGCACCATATTAAATATTATACATACCATATATGGAAACCTCTTATATTTTTTGAATGTAACATTTGAAAAAAAATAAAAATAAAGAGATCATAGAACCAAAAAAAAAAAATACTATGCATACCAAAAGAAGTAAAAATAAGGAACCACAGCTTAGAAAGAGTAAGTAAATTGCCTAAGGATATACAGCTAATAAAAGGTAGAATCCTGGTTCTACCCCAGACCATCTGAGCCCAGAGCTCAACTCTTAACCATTACACTGGACTGCCTCAGATGTGATCAGAAACGAGTTTATCAGTACAATGTAAAAGAGTGACATTTATTTGAAGAGGGGAAAAAAATGCATTTGAAATCTCAGATATCTGTAGATTAATGATATGCTGTCCTTTGATTATTTTTAAAGACAAAAATAATTGCCTCATGTGAAATATCAAATATCATTGTATTTCAACTAACAAAATTGTTTTATTTCACAAATGTAATATACAACATGTTTTAATACTACCCAAACTACTGTGTAAGCATTCCCCTTCTTCTTGCTTCTTTCTTTCATATAATATTGTCTATCTATATTTGGGTTAATAAGTCTCTTGCCCACCTCACAGAGTTTTTCTCACTTGTTTATTAGTTTTGTTTTAGGAATCAAATATGAAAATGCAGTCTTTAAACTCATTTTATGCTTATACAACAGCAACAAGAAACAGAAATAAATCTGCACATATGCTCCAAAGTAACAGATGCACTTGACATAAAACACTTTTTAAAACCAGTAATTTGCAGGCTCCATTCATAGAATAGGCATACAGAACTTCTTGATTTTTCCTGATAATGTCCTAGAACAATAGCACTGCATACATTTAACAAAAAGAATTTGTTCACAGCCATGTAGAATATTTAGTTGTAAAATTACTTGTGTAGGGTATGCAATCACTTAAAAAAATTTTCACATGCTGCTGCTTCTTGCTCACTCTCTCTTTTTTTAAATGTGTAACTTCTCCATACTTTCTTCCATAGACAATTTTCAACAAATCTAAAATAGGCACAGATTCCATCTAGCTGTATTTTTACATGCATTATCAGGAAATACCATAAAGTCCTGTTTGCCTACTCTATGAATGGGTCTTGCACATATACCTTGGGGGAAAGATGTCTACAAATTCTTTACTCATAGGTTTTAAGAACTGTCATGTACTAAAATGTTTTACTTGCACAGTAACAATAGAGGCTTCTCTTTTGTGTCTGACTTGTACCTGAAAAGCCCATAGAGGATGGAATCCAATCTCAGGTAAAACAGTCAACAAGTCTGTGATCACCCCTCATTTTTCTTTTCCAGAATATTTGAATTTGCTCACTGAAGCAAATAAAGGCCTTATCAAAATAAAATAAAACAATACACTATCTTCCCAGGCTCTAATTGAATTTAATTTGTTACATAAATTGAACGTATCATTGACAAGAGATAATTTTTAAAAATCGAAATAAATACTGAAAAATTTTATTAATGCATGTTCAAATAATGTGACTTTTAAAAAGAATATTCACAGATTTCAAGAAGAGGAAATGTTTCAGTAAACATAAACTAAATGACAATCTATAAACTAGAGAGAATACTAATTAAACTAATAGTCATTCTGTGATAATCAAACTTAACTAAAACAAATGTACATTGATGGGAAGAATTAGATAGTTAAAAACAAGGCAAGAATAAATACTAATTAAACAGCAGAAAGTCAGGAGGCTAAGGGAACTCACCCTAGCCCTGACTGACACTGGTATGAAATAGCCATCAAGAGGACTGAGATTAGAAAGTTAATCTTCTCAATAACATGGACAGCAAGGGACTTGGAAATGGGATATCATCTAAAAATTTAAGAGCTCTTCAGTTGTGCCCCTAACTACTGAAACCAGAGCTGCTCTGCCAAGGTACTAAAATGTTGATGGTAATCATCATCATCATCATCATGATCATGTATTTATTGAGCTCTTTACTTCATGCCAGGCACTGTTCTACCTGTTTTACAAAGTAGAAACTATTAATAATCCCATGATACAGATGAGGAAAGCAAGGCACAGGTAAGTTAAGCAACTTCCTCAAGGACACAAATTTAGTAAGTGGCAAAGTCAGGATTAGAACCCATGAAGTCTGGTTGCGGAGTCCCCACCCATCACTTCTACACTCTACTCACTGACCCTCTAGCACTGAAAGATGAGAGAGATGAGAACTCCAAGGAGAATTCAAGACTTTAAGTGAGTTGGTTGAATACAATTCAAGATGGAAAGCTGCAAGAAGATACTATATAATGAACAATGTTCTCAACAACATTTTTAGAGTATGTGTAAGTTTTCCATGGCACTTGCTTATAACATTTATCCCAAAAATCAATGACCCCTCAAAATGTGAGGGGTCTGACACTATCCGTGTGTTGATTTAAGACAGCCTTTGGAAAAGGTTCCCCTTAAAATTGGCTAATTCCACTTGCTTGGGACTCTGGAGGATAACAGGTGCAGGAGAAGGACTCTACAAACACTGAACTGAAGAAAAAAAGAAAGAAAATCCAATATCAGATAGGAGATTTTCTTTCTGGTGCTGCCAGTCTGGACCCATCCCCCTCACTCAGTCCCACAGAGCTCAGGATTCACAGAGGCAGGACAGCCTAGACCCTTCTTGCTGCAAATGCAGACTATAAAAACCACTAATAGCACCAATTGAAAATGCCATGCATATCCAGATATAGGGACCCAAGTTTGCAGAGACACAGGATGAAATACAAGCCAATGAAGTGTGTGCACACAAAGGGGCAACCAGGGGGACGAGAATAAGGAATAGCTGAGAAAATCTAACAGTTAAACACTGGCTATTATAAATGTAAAAAATACATTGGACCAAATATCAAAGAAGAGCCTTACCACAAAACCAATCAACCAAAAACTCTAGACAAGTAGACAAGAATAAGAAACTGACCTTCAGAGTTAACACATCAAGATCATCCGATGCCCAGATGTTAGCAAAAAATTACATGCCATAATAAGAAATGGTAGAATATGGTTCAGTCAAGGCAGCAAATAAAATTTCAAAAGATACAAAGAATTTAGAACAACTAATCAAAGAAGTTCAAACAATTTAAGGAGATGAAGGAAAATATGGATGTGGATCTAAAGGATATTAAGAAGACAATGTGTGAGCATAAAGAAGAATTCAAAGTTTAAAAAGACACAGAAGAGACATTATGGGATGAAAGGCACACTAATGGAGATTAAAAATACACTAGAGGCATACAACAGCAAATTTGAAAAGGCAGAAGAAAGAAACTGTGAACTGGAAGATGGACTATTTAAATCATACACTCAGAAAAACAGAGAAAAGAATAGAAAAAATTAAGCAGGTCTCAGGATGTAGCTGTCAGAATAAAGCACATAAACATAGGTATCAAGGGTGTCCCAGAAGGAGAAGAGAAGGGAAAGGGGATAGAAAGAATATTTGAGGAATTAATGGCCCCAAATTTCCCTGTTTTTATGAAAGGCATAAATATACATATCCAAGAAGCTCAACGTACTCCAAACAGAATAAATTCTAATAGATCTACTAAGACACATATTAATAAAAATGTCAAATGCCAAGATAAAGAGAGAACTCCAAAAGCAGCTAGAGAAAAAAGATTCATCTTATACAACTGATGCCCAGTAAGATTAAGTGCTGATTTCTCATCAGAAACCATGAAGAGGTTGTGGAGATGGCTCAAGTGACTGAGCACCTCTCTCCAACATGGGAGGCCCGAGGTTCAGTTCCTGGTGCCTCCTAAAGAGAAGATGAGCAGACACAGAGAGCACACAGTGAATGGACACAGAGTGCAGATAGCAAGTATAAACAACAAGAGGGGTAGAGGAATAAATAAAAATAAATATTTAGAAACCATGGAGGCCAGAAGGCAGGGGTATGACATATTTAAAGTACTGAAAGATAAAAACTTCCAGTCAAAATTTCTTTATCCATCAAAACAATCCTTTATAAATCATGAAGAGTTTAAAATATTCACAGATAAACAGAAACTGAGAGCGTTTGGCAACAAAAGGCTGGCCCTACAAGATGTACTAAAGGGAGTTCTTCAAGTTAAAAGGAAAAGACAGGAGAGAGTGGCTTGGAGTAGTGTAAAGAAGTGAATGTTTTCAGTAAGGGTAACCAAAAGGGTAAACTCTACTCTTTCATTTCTGTAAGAATCAGAATACAATTGAAGAAAAAAAGAAGGCATATTTCCTGATAACAGATATGCAAAATAAAAAGACATAATAACAAAACAAACATAAATAGGGGAAACAGGGATATAGGAGCAGAGAACACATTTGCTTTTGAAGCTAAGTTGGTATGTTTTCAAGTTAGTAGGTTCTAAGTGTATGTCACATAATACAAATCCCAGGATAACCACAAAGAAAGTATTTTAAAAATATACAGAAACATAAATAAGAAAAGGCCCAGTCAAATATAACACAAAAGATCAACTATACAGAAAAGGAGGTTGCAATAAAGGAAAAGAGATATGAGAAAAAGGCATGACATTTAAAAACCAAAGAACAAAATGGTTGAAGTAAATACCGAAGTAATTACACTGAATATTAGTGAATTGAACTCCCCAATCAAAAGGTACCTATTAGCAGAATGGATAACAAAGCAATATGAAACTATACATTGTATCCAAGAGACTCACCTTAAACCTAAAGACACAAATAAGTTGAAAGTGAAAGGTTGGGAACAGATATTCTATGCAATTAGTAACCGAAAAGGAGTGGGGGTAGCTATACTATTATCAGACAAAATAGACATTAAGTCAAGAGATGTTATAATAGACCAAGAAGGACATTAAATATTAATAAAAGGGGCAATCTACCAAGAAGAAATAATAATGAAAAATATTCATATTCATGGACCTAACCATGGATCCTCAAAATACATGAGGCAAAAACTGGCAAAACTGAAGGAAGAAATAAACACCTCTACAATAACAGCTGGAGACTTCAATACACCACTTTCATTCATAGGTAGAACATCTAGACAGATCAATAAGGAAACAGAACGTGAAATATATGATAACTGTACTAGATCTAACAGACATATACTCAACATTGCACCTCCAAACAGAAGGATATACATTCTTCTCAAGTACACATGTACTGTTCTCCAGGATAAACCACATGGTAGGTCACAAAACAAGCCTCAATAAATTTTAAAAGACTGAAATTATATTATACAAAGCATCTTCTCTGATTATAATGGAATGAAACTGGAAACCAACAAAGAGAGAACAGGAAAACCCACAATTATAGGAGGTTAAATAAATGCGCTCTTAAACAATCAGTAGATCAAAGAAGAAATTACAAGAAAGAAATTAGTAAATATCTTGAAACTAATGAATATGAGAACACAACATATCAAAATTTATGCAATGCAGTGAAAGCAGTACTGAGAGGGAGATTTATAACCCTCAATGTGTACATTAAAAAGGAAGAAAGAGCTAAAATAAAAAACCTAACTTCAGGGACAGCTTGTGCTACATGGCAGTACCTAACCCAGAGGTACCTAAACCACCTGTTTGGGGGCTTCAGGAGACCAGAACAGCATCCTGCAGCATCCTTGAAAGAACAGAAGGAAGAGACTGCTCACCTGCAGAGAAGATTCCTTAGTCAAGAACCTAGACAAAATCTAGCAACACTTGGGCAATGCAGGCAGCTTGAGCCTCCACAGCCTACAGCACCAACTACATCCTTGGCTTCTACTATGCAAGTAGCAAGGGAGAAAGGACAAGAAAGCTTTAAACTAAAGAGAGAAACTGCACCCAGAATAAATACATATAGTAAGCCAGATGCCAACACACCAACAAAAAATTACAATCCATACCAAAAAACAGGAAGATATGGCCTAGAGGAACAAGATAAGCCTCCAGATGACAGGAGTTAAGACAACTAATTATAGATGTTCTAACAAATTTCCTTAATAAATTCAATGAGATGGCTAAAGAGGTTAAGGATATTAAGAAGACCCTGGATGAGCACAAAGAAGAATTTGAAAGCATATATAGAAAAAAAGCAGATCTTCTGGGAATGAAAGGAGCAATAAATGAAATTAAAAATACACTGGAATCATATAATAACAGATTTGAGGAGGTAGAAGAAAGGATTGGTAAGCTTGAGGAAGTGGACTCTGAAAGCGAACATACAAAAGAACTGATGAAGAAAAGAATGGAAAGAATTGAATAAGGTCTCAGGAAACTAAACAACAGCAAGAGACATGCAAATATATGTGTCATGGGTGTTCCAGAAGGAGAAGAGAAGGGAAAGGGGGTAGAAGGAATATTTGAAGATTTAATGGTAGAAATTTTCCCAACCTTATTGAAGGACATGGATATCCATGTCCAAGAAGCACAATGTACTCCCATCTGAATAAACCAGAATAGACCAACTCTGAGACACATACTAATCATAATTTCAAATGTCAAAGCCAAAGAGAGAATTCTGAGAACACCAAGAGAAAAGCAATGCTTAACATATAACTGGGATACCCAATAAGATTAAGTGCCAATTTCTCATCAGAGACCATGAAGCCAAGAAGACAGTGATATATTTAAGATACTACAAGAGAAAAACTTCCAGCTGAGAATCTTATATCTGGCAAGACTGTCTTTCAAAAATGAGGGTGAGTTTAGAATATTCACATAATACTGATGAACATACATAAACAGAAACTGAGAGAGATTGTAACCAAGAGACTGGCTTTTCAGGAAATACTAAAGGGTGTACTAGACAGCCTTTAAGAAAAGACAGCGGCGGCGGACTTGGCCCAGTGGTTAGGGCGTCCGTCTACCACATGGGAGGTCTGTGGTTCAAACCCCAGGGCTCCTTGACCCGTGTGGAGCTGGCCCATGCGCAGTACTGATGCGTGCAAGGAGTGCCCTGCCACAGAGGGGTGTCCCCCGCATAGGGGAGCCCCACGTGCAAGGAGTGTGCCCCATAAGGAGAGCTGCCCAGCGCGAAGGAAAGTGCAGCCTGCCTAAGAATGGTGTCTCCCACACGGACAGCTGACGCAGCAAGATGACGCAACAAAAAGAAACACAGATACCCGTGCCACTGACAACAGAAGCAGACAAAAAAGACGCAGCGAATAGACACAGAGAACAGACAACGGGGGGGGGGGGGAGGGGAGGTAGAGAAATAAATAAATCTTTAAAAAATTTAAAAAAAAATAAAACAAACGAGGGCTCTACAGCTTAGAAAATAGTTTTAAAACCATACTGCATAGTATTTTCCAATTCCTTGGGGCAATTGTTTGGCTTACATCTATAAACATCAGAAATAAAAATCTTTTCTACCATTTTTACCTAGGTCACAAAAAGAAAAATAATTATACAAAATTGGGAGTTCTAAGTACCTTCAAAACGATGTGTAGGCACTTGTTCCAAATTAAACAATGCTAGTTTTACTTACATACACACAAATACCACTGCTTAACTACAGCATCCTAACAGCTATACTACTGAATTCCAAAGAAAATTAACAAATATAAAATCAATTTCTAGCAATATATTTTCATTAAAATCAAAATCCAACTTTGCCATTTCTATTTTAGCCCCTGGCTCTACAGATCCAATGTAAATTGAGCAGTTCCCTCCTTAATGAGTGAGATGGTTTTACCTTTTATTTTAATCCCATAATATATAGAGGTTCCATTGTATTAAAAAGACCAAATATCATGAGATTAACTCACCAAAATGATCTGAAGGAAAATCTCATATTGTCGCAGGTTATATAGTGCTTCTTTTAACATACAAGGCTGAAGTTCTTTACTCAGGAGTGGGTTCTGTACTGCTTTCTCAAGGATGGCTGTATACCGGTATGCCTGCTCCTGGGCTATCTGAAGTTGGGAATCAATGTGTTGAGTGGTGACTGGGATTGCTTCATGTAGAATAGATGGCACTGTTTTTAAAGGCATAAATAATGAGAGTGACATGAAGGCATATAAAAAGAATCAAGAAGAGAAAAAAACTCAAAAGTGTTCATATTTTAAGCATTAAGTTCAATCAGCTTTTCTCCCAATCAAATTAATAATAATGAGGCACATAGCCTATGAATCCCACAACATGAAGGAAAGAATACCAAAAACACCTGTCTAAATAGAAGATATGATCAGTAAAATTACTTTTGCCACTAAAATACAGAATCTCAATAAGAGGTAGATTTTAGTATTATTTGGCTATTAATTGCATGTTCCTGGAAAAGCCACTGATTCCTCCTTCTGTATATCTTCTTCTTCTTTTTTTATGTCTTCTTTTCTATTTGTAGAAAAGGAAAAAAATGTGCTACTTAAACCCCAGACACTGAAAAATAATACAACAGTCTAGTGAGGAAGGAAACTTTGTCAAGAATGTGAATTTGACATTTTAGAACAAATTTTAGGATGTTAAAAATTACCCTACTGCAACAGTGATTTGGTAAAAAATACACCTTGTCAATGGGTCTACATAAGTACCAAATTCATAAGGAACTTTTTTCCAGTGGTGGGTCCTTGATCAAGTATTTCTTTAGAACTTTCAGACTCCTAAAGAATGCATTAAGTATATCACAGGATAGTAGAGACTCCTGAATTTACAGATTCACAAATATTTTCTCTTAGACCTTTTTATTCTGTTATCTATACCAGCAACTGCTTTCATTTTAACAGCAATTTTACTTTTAAATCATTTGGTTTTACTTCTGAATATTTGACTTGGAGTGAAAAAAAATACAAAGCCATTGAATTGAGGAGTCTGGCCTCCAGGCAGGCCCCCTCCTTCCTTTTACTGATTCACTTTCCCATACTAGCTTCATGGCACATAAAATTTAAAATCTTCCCCAGCAAAATCAAAAATTGCTACACGTTAGGAATAATAGTTGTCCTTAACGAATAGTCAAAACTACAAATCTTTAATCTAAAAATGGTGTATTGTGTATCGTATTGCTCACTGTGCAAGTTAAATTTTAACCTAGATAAATTATGACAGATTTATAAAATTAACCTAATGGTATACCTACAATCATCAATGCCTTCTCCTCCCTTTCCACAGTCTCTGTTAAATAAACGAATTCCAGTAACAATCATGGTGAGTTCCTTCAGCTGGCATTCTTTGTCTTTTTTAGAAAGAGTTAGAAATGTCCCAAGCTCAGCCTGAGGAAAAACACTCTGCAGGGCAGCTAAAATAAACCACAAAAAGAAAACAAAATGGCAGAATAAGGATATCAGAAATTAAATTACAAGTTTTTTCTCTCCTTCAGCAGAAAGTTAAGGGATGACTCTTTACATTTCTGATACCTAATTACAGAACAGATAGCAAAATTATATATCAAAACTGGACTGCTGAAAATTATACCATTATTTTGGGTCCATTTTCAATAATTAAACATCCACCAATAATTTTTTGGCAATGGGCATTAAAACAGGCATTTCTAACTAGAGCTGAGTAGAAAAATCAATACTTTAATTATTAAGGAAGCCAGAAGAAGGCTAGAGATATCATCTACTTCTCATCTTAATGTATGAAAGTGGGAAAGTATTTCCTGAGGATAAAACAGTGTCCTCTTCTGATATCCATTTCAGGAGTAGACTCAACTCCTTTCATTAATATGAAATCTCCTCTGCCAGCTGTCTGCATACCCAATTAGCCTGGTACCCTAAATCATAGTGCCAATGTTTCTCTGAGGTGTGACAGATGCCTAGGTCTGTACAGCTCTCAGAAAATCAACCATACTTCACTTTTTAGAGGTGCTACTTCAGTTTTAGAATTGATACACAGTCTGGTGAGCTTTTACCTCTTATTTGTGCTGGCTTAATGTTGGTTTTGTTTTGCAGATAAAAAGGGATCTTCAAGCTTTAACACTTCTAATTTAACATATTTTAAAAATCAATGATCACATTTTTCACTTAGGGAACTGAAATTGTTTCTGTTTTACCTGTTGCCTCTCTGACAACCTTGATATCGGTAGGGGATCCAAGTCCAGAGCGCAGTAACACATAGCTGACAACCTTACGGTAGAGGCTTTCCAATTCTTCTCTACCACATGCTCTGTTATCTGTAATTTCTCTGCAGACAGAGCCTAATCTAGACTCTAGGACTCGATGATGTTCTTCAAGAAATTCCTCTAAAATTGGCAAAGGACAATGTTGCACGTAATTGATATTTAGAATTCTTGTCATAAAAAAAAATGAGGACCAGAGACACAAAGAAGACACACTAAAGAAATACATTTTCAGAGAGAGGCACATCAAGCAGGATTGAAAATGGACCTACATGCTGGTACCCAGATGGACAGAAGGACCCCTGAGAATCCCTGGCCCCACTATTTTATCCACGTGGGTGATTCCAGCATGAACATGATACCACAAGACCAAGTGGGTCAGAGTCTTTCATCCCAGATTGTGGGCCTCTTGATGAATAAAATGACCCAAGAATCTCCAGCCTGACCTTTTTGTCAACCTGCATGATTCCAGCATGAACATGATACCATAAAATCCAGTAGACCCCATAACCCTGATGAACAGAATGTCCCTTGAGACTCCCCAGTTGGACCCTCTAACCAATATGGGTGATTCAAGCAGGTACTTAGTACCTTAGGGTCAAGCCAATTCCCCAACATGGAGGAAGCATTACGATTGTACCTCATTCTCCCACAAACAGCATGAAGAGTTGGAGGGTCTGCTCAGCCAGATCATGTTTCCAGATGAAAATATCAAGAAGGAACTGGCTTTGAAAATCAACATAGAGGAGGCAAGAGTGAAGGTTTGGTTCAGGAACCGGCGATGTAAATTAAGGAAGCAGCAGCAACAACAGCAATTGCTAAAGAAATCAAGCCAGATCCTTCCAACCAAGGAGAATGTGCTCCCCTTACCCAGAGCAAACATAATCTTTATTCTTTTTTTTTTTTTTCCAGTGGTTTCACATTCCTACAGCTCCCTTCTACCTCAGCCATTAGTCACTTCAAATTGGGCATAGGATTCTATCTTCCCTGAGAATCCCACAAGTGACGCTCAAAAGCAAGATCCACAGTTGGAAAGGTTCATGGCCACAGTCCCTGCGTTTTGCTCTGATGCTTATAACACATTCCAAATCATGGAATTGTACAGTTTTTCTGATGAGAATGAGCCATTCAACTCTTCCTTTAGCTGTCTATATCAGTATATCTCACCTATAAGACCTCAGCCAGAAGGACAGAGTAACGCTCTCAGCGACTCTGCTAGTCTATCTGTCATCTCCAGAGCAAACTTGGTCCAATATGAGAAGCCAAGGCTTGGATGCCTAAAGCATAAGATACGTCTGGAATTCCAGTACCCCTTCAGTATGGTGGACTATGGATTTTTGTATCAGGGTACTAATAAATACCAGACCTTACAGAAATAGGGTCTTCCTAACTCTTGTTAAAAAAAAAAAGGACCAAAGAAAATCTGGCTTGGAAATGGTAATTCTATAGCACAAAAAAAAAGTATTTTCTTAAGATGTAATAATAAAAATAAAAATAAACCATGGCCAGCAAAAGGCCAGTGGGAAAGATTTATTACTCAGAGTGATTTAAATGACAAACTTTGTCAAACACATGAGACTTCAGACAACTCAAACAGTAAATATCAGAGAGGGCTAAAACCTCCCAATTAAACAGAAAATATGGAAGACAATTTATATAATATATATATTTATACTATATATAAGCACATATAGTATAAATACATATTAACATAACGGTGCACATGTCATACCTAAAATCTTGCTACAAAAGCAAATAAGAACCATTTGCAAATTAAAAACTCACAATTGTATCAATTCCCTGATTATTTTATTGCTTTAAAATTTCATCACTTAAAAAATAATTAAAAAATGAAAGAAAATAAATTTCATTATAAAGCAAAAAAAGGAAGATACATGATTTTATATATGTAGCAAATACACATATGTGATAGGGTAAAAAAGACAAAATCACCAAATAGGAAAATGACTGCATTACAGTGGGAGAGGAGGTAACCTATAAAGGAATTTATTTTCCTTTTGTTTCCAAAAATGCATCTTTAGATGCATTAATTAAATTATTTACATAATGAAATACATTCTATCTTAAATTTCCCATCACTCATTTCTTTTGGAGTCAGCTACATAATTGAGATAAGCGTACATAAGATAATATAATACAAACCAATACAGGAACAAAATTTAGAACTTTTAACTGGGCTATTTTAATTTCTAATTATTATGAATTAGTGTCATAAAGATTAAAACACAACTTGACAACATAATTATTACAGGCAGCATGAGAATTAACATTTAATACTCACAAAGCCCATTGCTGTTTTCCTCATTTAACCTTTCCAACATTATTATATTCCTCAAGGTTGGAAACATTTCAGAAGATTGACAAAAACATTTTTAAAAATTTTTATTGTCAACCAAATGAAACCCTCTTATCTAAAATATAATACAAAGACTTTTTTTAAAAATCATCAAAATAGGTAGAGATTGGGAAGTGGACTTGGCCCAGCGGTTAGGGTGTCCGTCTACCACATGGGAGGTCCGTAGTTCAAACCTCGGGCCTCCTTGACCCGTGTGGAGCTGGCCATGCGCAGTGCTGATGCGCGCAAGGCGTGCCTTGCCACGCAGGGGTGTCCCCCGCATAGGGGAGCCCCACGCGCAAGGAGTGCGCCCTGTAAGGAGAGCCGCCCAGTGGGAAAGAAAGTGCAGCCTGCCCAGGAATGGCGCTGCACACACAAAGAACTGACACAACAAGACAACGCAAGAAATAAAAAAGAAACACAGATTCCCATGTGGCTGACAACAGAAGCGGACAAAGAACACACAGCAAATGGACACATAGAACAGACAACTGGGGTGGGGTTGGGGGAAGGGGAGAGAAATAAAATAAATCTTTAAAAAAAAATAGGTAGAATATGTTACCTCGATTCGTATAATTCATATCAAAGTAGACTTGCATTTTAATGGTGTCCAAGGATGGATTTTTACTATCCAAAAGCCGAGTCACACAGAGCTAGAAAAGAATAGTCCATTAATACTTCTAGTACATTTTTCTGAAACACTCAGGATTATTTTCCAAAGTTAGTTTCAAAAGTAAAGAGGCACATCAAAGCAATGATTCCTGATATTTATCCACCAAGAACACTTTTTATTATTATTTTTCTCTTTGAGGACTTCACACTTCATAGTCTACCTAATAAATCACATTTATTTAGTAATAAATTGCTTTCCCCTGAGTTAACCACTATCACCACACTAATGTTCTAGTCAAAGGCAAAAACTAATATTCTAGTCAAAGGCAAAAAACTTGACAATCTAAACAAGGATAAATATCTAAATATGAATAAATGTGCCGTGAACCTTATAATTATGTCTAGAGCTGCTTTAGAGTACCTCATTACTATTTACGTGAGCCTTGAGCACTGCTTCTTTGTTGATGCTGAAGGTCACATCCATTTCATAAAAAGCTGCTGCAGCCAACATCCTCTGTTCATGAAATTTCTCTGCTGCTGCCATTTTTTGAAAATTCCTTCTTCTGGTCTGGTTTTCCCCATTTCCCCCAACATAGATGACTCAGTCTTTTCTGCCTTGTCCTTTAAACTGGATGATCAACCAAGGTTTTACTCTTTCTTTTCTTTTTTGCACATTCTCACCCCTAAGGCTTCATATACTGTAGCTGGCAGGCAGGTTAGCAGCACCACTTTCACACCCACCTCCCCCAGCCCCGGCCCTGCTTGGTTGGGCAGGGACAGGAGACTGCAGAAACAAGGGTGAAGAATGCAGGAGTGAGAATTGGAGGTCCTATTTTTACGGAAGTCTAGGAACCTGGATCTCCTAGGTAGGGAAATACTGTTCTAAAACCAGACTTCACAAATAAAATTATTAGCTCGTCCACATGAATTTTAATTGAGAAAAAAGGAAACTATTTTTATCGTTTGAATTATGATATACTTTGCCAGTTTATGTGGCTGTCATATTAAAAGTATATCAAGAAAAAAAGTATATTGAAGGGGAAAAGGATGCAGCTCAAGTGATTGGCTCCCGCCTACCACATAGGAGTCCCTGGTTCAGTTCCTGGTGCCTCCTAAAAGAAAAGAGCAAGCTCATGCTACAGGCAGGCGTGGCAAGCTGACTCAACAAGAGACACAAGAAGAATAACACAATGAGAGACACAACAAAACAGGGAACAGAGGTGGCTCAAGCGATTAGGCACCTCCCTCCCATATCAGAAGTGCCTCCTAAAGAAACAAGGAAGACGAACAACACAGCAAGTACAAAGAGCAAGGGGGTGGGGAGAAATAAATTAAATTATTAAAAAGAAAAAAAAACGTATATTGAGGAAGCTGATGTGGCTCAGCAGTTGAGCACCTGCTTCCCACAGGGCAGGTCCTGGGTTTGATCCCTGTTGCCTCCTAAAAACAAAAGCAAACAGCAAGCAAGCAAACAAACAAATGAAAAAAAACAACTCGGGGGAGCTGATGTGGCTCAGTGGTTGAGTGCCAATTTCCCAAACACGAGGATCTGGGTTAAATCCCCCAGCCCTGATACCTCAAAAAAAAAAAAAAAAAAAAGTATGTTGAGTTTGATTCTTTCCAACTTAGTAGAGTTGGAGGAAAAAGAGGAAAAGTTCTTTTTGAACCATGAAAAGGGGAAAACATTTTCTATCCTCCTTGATTCTCCTCAATGGCTTTTCAGTAAAATTTCTGACCACTACAGTCATTTCCCCTATTGCACTACAGCTAATAACAAGTTTAAGATAACATTTAAAGTCAGCAAATAAAGTTCCAGCTCTAGCCTGCCCTTAGGAATCATGGAGTCTCTATGGCAGAATTGCCCTAACAACATAATCTTCAGCTCCAAGCTTCCAAATCTTTTCCTAACATTTGCAGCATCTGCAGATAGACCTGCACAGAAGATGGAAATGATGAAAATTTCTCCAGCCCCTTTCTATGAGCCCAGAAAATGTCCATATAAAGTTTACAAAAGCTTGCTTCATATGCTTTGTGTGAAGGAGGGAATTAAATTCATTACGCCCAAGAGAAAAAAAAAAAAAAACTAACGTGAATTTTTAGAAAATTAAACAACTAAATCCAGTGATTTCCATGAAAACACATGAAAAACATTAAAGATGTCTAAAGTCCTTGTCTTCTTTAGGTCTCAAACTTGTTTGCAAGCACATGTACTTGATTTCCACATATGGGTTATTTTGCTTTGGTTTCAATTTTTCCTTTAGAATTGAAAAACGTGATTACATTGAATCAATTATATTGATATGAATCTTAATTTAGTACTACAAAACCTCACAGCATATAACAGATCAATTAATGTCCCCAATGTAACATTAGATTAATAATGAGATGTCTCCAAAACTCTGTGGCAGGTACCGCCACCTGCCCACCCAGTATTCATGTCCCTCTTTCCTTACTAACAGAGTCCCTTATTGTTTTGGGGCAAATATTTGTTCAGTTGAAAAAAAGAAAAAAAAAATCAACATCCCAGGTTCACTTGCGAAATCATAATAAAATCAATAAACTGGAAGCACATAGGAGGGCTTATGGGAAAACTAGCATTTACCTGATAGAAAGTAACAGACTCCACTGGCACACACATTGCACTTTGTCCTCCCCCTTCTTCCTGCCCACAGTGGGAGTAGCTATTTTGGGAACAAGGGGAACAGGAAGCCTGGAAGTACTGCCTGTGTATTTTTATGAGAAAAAAAAATCCCTCATTCATTTGCACTACAATTTGGTGGGATTTTGCTTTACGTAGCTAAAGGCTATGGTGACTAATGCAAACATATTTATAATTGTGAATAAATAATTCCAAATTTGAGAACTGTTGAATAATCACCTTAACAAGTTTCTGCACATCACTTTTTATAAGGGTTCTATCAATGTTAAAGCCATTACTTGGATCCAAGACAACAGCTTTCACCTGAGAAAAGAAAAAGAATCCATTAATTAATTTTATTAGTTTGTGTGACTGTGAAATAAGTTTAATATGTTTCCATTTAACACCTGCCTCTTGATTACTCAGGAGTTGATTCTTCAGGTATTTTTCTTATTACCCAATTCATCATCTTCAGAGGTTGAAAAAAGGAAACAACAAATATCAAATTTTAAAGAGGTGCTAGAAAAATTATATAGGGAAACAGGGTGAAAGCAATGGCTAGATTTTAGATTGGATAATTATTTCAAAATGTTATTTCACTTTTATTGTGTATTATTAATCAAAAACAAAAAGAAAGTGACCAAGGCAATAAGTAATTTTTATAAGAGCAAACAAAATACATGTTAAAAAATTCCATCATGGGGGGGGAAGGATGCAGGGAACAGATGAACATGGGAGATTGTCAGGTACTTGGCTGAAACTATAATGTTGAGAAAACTCTTTAGAAAATAAAATAAGGAAGGTTTATCTGTTTAAGGTGCTTATTGGGGTGCATCTGGCACAGGGGCAGGCTTGTAGGGACTGTGTCATAGTGTTATATCATTGGGTGGAGAACCATACAATGTGTGGGAAGGTGTACCCCCATCCTGGGAAGGCCTGATGTTCTCAAACAGTGGGAAGGGTGTCTCTTCAGAGCATTGGTGGCTCCCAATGTGGGAGGAGAGTCTAGCGTGTCTAGCCCTCAGCATTGCTGCAAGTATCTGTGAATCTGGTCCTTCAGTGAAGCTTGGTTGTCACTGTGGGCCCTGAGGGGAGGTGGAGAGAAAATAGAATAGATAGAAGCAGGGTAACTGGGGGCACTGGAAGTGTTCCACAAGATCATGCAATGATGGATATAGGACATGTTAAATCTCACCAAAAATGTATAAAAGTCTATAGGCTAAAATGTAAACCATAATGTAACTGAAAATTTAGAAAATTGTACAGTCTAAAATATAAACCATAATGTAAACCAAAATGGAACCATGTTTGGTAGCTATGTGTCAATATCTGTACATCAGCTAGAGCAAATATAACGTGAACATGTAAAAAAATCATTGCTGGGGAAGGGGGAAAAGGGTTTGATGCTGGATATATGGGAGTCCCCTATATTGTATATGTGACCTTACTGTGATCTAAAACTTTTTTGAAGACAAAATTAAAAAAAAAAAGGATGTAGACAACTGAAGGAATGAAAGAAATTGCCTTGCCATTGTACATACAGGGCATCACCTATTACAGTGATAAAGGGCAAAATGTCAAAAACAAAGTTTTATGATATTTTTCATTTTTTAATACCCCAATTTACTTTTTACTTTATTTTAGTTTTTCTAAATTAGAATGTATTCTATTTCTAATCTTTAAACCTATCATTGCTATTTCATTTTCCTACTAATTGAGTTTGGCAATATATTAAGCTTCATTTTTTAAGAAGTTTTGGACCACAGAGGGGTTCAACTATGGCAGGGGAGGAACATTGGTGTGCGGTGTTATTGATGGAGGACACATGGTTGGGAGGGAGCTCTCCAGGGCATGTATATACGGTATATAAAAATGTTCAGATATTTGTTGGGTATTTTCGTAGTTGTTACAGTTACAAATGACAACTGAGGGAGTGCTGGGTTCCTAGCTAGGGAGCTCTGTCACATTCCTCAATCCCCCAAGCAACAATCCCCCAAGTACAAGGGCAAAGAACAGTGAAGAAGTATGCTCCAGTGATGAGCCCTTGATACTGATGACTATGCTTATGAGCCTGTGTGCCTGAAATTTCAATTAGGCTTAGAGCTGCAGGTGCCTATGAGTTACCTCCTGAGAGCCTCCACGTTGCTCAAATGTGGCCATTCTCTAAGCCTAACTCAGCATGTAAATGTATTACCTTCCCCCCCAGCGTGGGACATGACTCCTGGGGATGAGCCTCCCTGTTGCTGAGGGATTACTTCAATCACTAACTGGTAATGCAACTAGAAAAAAGACTTTGAATAAAAGGGGGAAATGGTAAAGACAAATGAATTTATAAGGCTAAGAGTCTTCAAAAAGGAGTCAGGAGGTCATCAGACGGGTTGTGCTTAAGCACGCCTCAGCAGGATCCCAGAGACAGCCAAGGTAGATAAAACCCAGGTACTAGTGCTCCTGAGGGCTATGGAGACACACAGGTTCTACAGTCATGGCAGATGGCTCTGGAGTTCAGTGCCTTGTCAGTGGGCCCTACTTTGGAATTTGTGTTCCTGAGTGTGATAGAGTTGGACTCAGATATGACCTTTCTACATATGCCTGCCACTTTTACTGAATCTGTGGTTGATATTGGTGTACACTCAGGAGACTTGAATCTCTGGACTGGCCATGTGCCAGCTGGGCCCTGAGCCTCAGCAGAGTTGCAACTCCTACTCTCCTGTGTTGGTTGGTCTTACCCAGGTCAGCTAACAGAGGTGAAGATGGGGAACTGAGAGAGCCTATAACTGTAAGCAAGAGAATCACATCCATCAACCATGTGTGATCTAAGCCCCTTCTCAATATAGAGGTGGAGTGGACATCACCATCCCAGGGTCCACAGGATGGAGGAATAAAATATGGATTAGAGTGGACTTAATGGTTCTACTATAGAACTATTGTGAGTAGTAATGGAAGGAATTGTAGCATTGATGTGGAGAAAATGGCCACAGTAGTTGCTGAGGGCAAGGAGAGGGAAGAAATGTTATAAGGGGACATTTTCGGGACTTGGAGTTGTCCTAAATGATATTGCAGTGACAGATGCAGGATATTATATATCCTGCCATAACCCACTGAATGTACTGGCGGGAGTGTAAACTACAACGTAAATTATTATCCATGCAGGGTAGCAGTGCTCCAAAATTTATTCACCAAATGCAACGAATGTGCCACGATGATGAAAGAGATTGTTGATGTGGGAGAGTGGGGTGGGGTGTGGGGTATGTGGGAACCTCTTATATTTTTTTGATGTAACATTTTTTGTGATCTATGTATCTTCAAAAAATGCAATTAAAAAAATTGCTACAGAGGAAGCAAACATTACTGATGTCTCTAAAACTCAAGACCTTCTGAAACAGTCTTTATAATCAAGAATTGACATGCTTTATAGATTTTTTAAAAATACTGTTTATTAACTTCTCCCAGGATTTCAACATATTTTCAAATGAATACAAACTAGGAATGCTTCACTGAATTTTAAGGGAAAAACGGGCACCACTTAAATTTTTAATACAGGAGTAATTCACAAAAATGTTCATTCTTACCATAAAAGCAACCAGCGTTTCAGAAACAATCTCTCCATTGGCAGCACATTCTTGTCCTATTTCTCGAATGATATTCTTTATAACACTTTCTGCCTGAGTGGGAGGCATTCTGGCTAAATTAAACAATGATTGATATTTTAATAGTTGTATTTACACGTTTTCCCTGAATTTTCTCCACTATTATATTTCTAGAGTCATAATATTATTAATTGACTTATTAGTATTTAGTTGTTAGTATCTAGCCCCTCCTGTTTTTCATTAGTTTGTTCATTTTTAAATGAAGGACTATACTGACAACAGAGAGAATGGTTAAGATTCTAAATGACTGAAACATTTCTCTTATGACCTAAAGGATGGTAATCAGGAAGCGGACTTGGCCCAGTGGTTAGGGCGTCCGTCTACCACATGGGAGGTCCGCGGCTCAAACCCTGGGCTTCTTGACCCGTGTGGAGCTGACCCACACGCAGTGCTGATGCGTGCAAGGAGTGCCCTGCCACACAGGGGTGCCCCCCCCACCCCCGTGTAGGGGAGCCCCATGCGCAAGGATTGCGTCCCATAAGAAGAGCTTGCCCAGCACAAAGAAAGTGCAGCCTGCCCAGGAATAGCGCCACACACACGGAGAACTGACGCAGCAAGATGAGGCAACAAAAAGAAACACAGATTCCCATGCCACTGACAACAACAGAAGCGGACAAAAAGAACATGCAGCAAATGGACACAGAGAACAGACAACTGGGGCAGGGGAAGGGGAAAGAAAGAAATAAAATAAATCTTTTAAAAAATTATTTTAAAAAAGGATGGTAATCACTGAAAGTAATTGATATGATTTTTTAAACTGAAAAAAAAAAAAACTAACCAACATTTGGGGGAAAAAAAAATAGAAGGGGAAACCCAAACCCCAAATGTAATAGGTGGCAGAGTACCACTTGAAAGGGGAGGAATTCTACCCCATTCACTAAATGAACTTTCATAATTACAAGAGCATTTAGGAAGATCTGAGCAAGATCATCTAAACTCGTTTTTCTGCACATCCAACAAGGAGTTTAGACTCCTGATAAAATTATGAAATAAAAAAATCAATATATGAGTGTTATACACTGGGGAGACAGGAAAAGGAACTCCTGGCTTTAATTCCATTTATTATAAACCGGGAAAAGGTGCTAGATTTTTTTAACAGTTATCACATTTTCTGCTTTTCCTAAGTATCAGTAAGTGAACACAAGTAAACTTAGCATGTAATCAATATCAGGGACAATATCAGGCATTATTAGTGTTCAGGTGAATGGGTAAAAGCAGCATTTGGCATTTGTCAAGTAGAACCAGAGTGCCTGGGTCCCATCATTAACCCAACCATTTTCTAGATGTGAGACCTTGGGCATTTGCTTTACCTCTCTGGGAGGTGATTTCCTAACCTGAAAAATAAAGACACTACTACTAACCTCCTCCCAGAGTTACTATGAGGATTAAATGAGTTCTATACATTTAGTGGTTAGGTTAGTGCACGGCCTAAGGTAAGCACTTAAAACAACAGTTGTAACCAAATACTCAAAGAATGTTAGCTACGGTTATTTTCTAAACTTGGCTCTGAACGGATGGAAGACCTTCTATACTGTTTTTCTTTTATAACAGTTTTCAATTTGGTACTGACAATCATAGGGCGGTGAAGCCCCATATGCAAAAAGAACAAACAAAAAATACCAGGTCCAAAATCACCACCTGGAGTGTACACTGCAGTTCATTAGTTGCATTGCCTTCAAACTGGACGTTAGGAATTTGCTCCCCCTCAATATTAGCCAGTGTAGGTGCAGGTTAAGAATAAATATTAACAATTTAACGAAACTTTGTAATTTTTTTTACAGCACATGTGGTCGAAACGCACACGAACGCCTTTTCCTGACCTCTTCCCAGCTTTACGACTTTATCGGGCACTTGCTATGTGAACTAAGCGTTTTTCACTGATGGCCTCAATTCCCTTTCCACTCCCCACTCCCATAGGCCTGCTTGAGGTAGGTAGGTAGGGTAGGTAAGTGGGTAGGTAGGTAGGTAGGTGCCTTAGCGGTGGTAGGTAGGTAGGTTAGGTGGGTAGGTAGGTAGGTAGGTGCCTTAGCGGTGGTAGGTAGGTAGGTAGGTAGGTGCCTTAGCGGTGGTAGGTAGGTAGGTAGGTAGGTAGGTAGGTGCCTTAGTGGTCCCGCACCAAAGGTGGAAGGGAGGCCGAGGGCAACCAAGTGATCGTGACAGGCTCGGTGCGCGCGCCCGTGTGCGTGTGCGCGCGTGCTGCGGGACAGCCTACTGGGGCTGCTGAAGACGTTCCTTAGTACTCTCTCCCACTCCACACCCCAAAGTACCAACTCCCCGGAGTCCCGGCCCTTGTGGGTTAAGAGCCGCGCGGAGTAGAGAATGGAAGGCTCAGGCGCCCGCCCCATGCGGGCTGGAGGTCTGACCTGAAGGCCTGGGCTCCTCGGGCGGGAAGAGTCCGCGGTTGCCCCTCCGGGCGGTCCTGACTGACGTTGAGTCTCCAGGAGGTGGAACGGGTCCTCCGGCAGCCCGGGCTCTGCCCGCCGCCCGCCGCCCGCCTCCTTAAGGACGCAGAGCCTGGGGCGGGCCAACCACGGACGACAAGGAGAGCCCAAACCGAGGGTAGAAGAGTCTGCCCCGAGGCCTCTGCCGCGGCCTCCGGGGCTGCTGGGCGCCGTCCTCGGAGGCCGCGTAACCATGGAGACCGAAGACGCGGACCCGCAGGGGGCGGGGCGGAGCCAAGGTCGGGGAGATGGAGCTGTCTTTCCTCAAAGTATGGACGGGTCGAGCTCCAGAAAACAAACCAGAAAACTGAAGGGTCCAAGTCTGGGTAGAGAAGGGCAAGTTTACTACACCTCAGTGGTTAAGGGTGTCAAATACGAGATTTCTTAAAGTGTATTAACTTGCTAGTATGGGAACTTAAAGGGCGTTTAGGAAAGGTAGTGAGGGATGGAGGGAGGAGCCACTTCATAGAGCACAGGAAAACGGAGGGGTTATATACTTGAGAAACAAAGTTCTTGTGAAAGTATTTAGTTTAGTTTTGTTTTTTTTTAATGCAAAAAGGATCGCAGTTTTCTTTCATGTTCTGTTGTTCAAAGTCTGTCGTGGGATGGTACAAGATGGTAGAAGACTGCACATTAAAAAACATAAGGAAACATCCTTGCCTGAAGTTGGAATAATAAAGTTTTGTTCCTCAAAAATAACGTTCCTTAGGTCTGTCAACTGACATAAAAATATGAAACAGGGTCAAATAGACATCAGAGCATCAAAGAATATATTTTTAATTTCAAAAAAGCTACTGCCAGTAATTTTCTTAAATTACAAATATGCAGAATATCCTTTGCTTAAATTCCCAGGTTACTCCCCACTCCCATTTGTGTTGAAACGAATCAATACAAAAACCTCAAGAATGTACAAGTCATAGTAAAGAAAGATTTTATTTAGTTTCCTCTTCTAGAAAATTTTTCTGGAATATGGATGAAGCTTGTGCAAAAAATAGATGTTCAGAATATTAAGATTTATAATAGCAAATTATTGGAAATTTCAACACTCAATATTTAAGACATTTAGATTAAATAAAATACTAGGCAGACATTAAAAATAATGTTCACAAAAACCTTAAGTAGGAAATGTTTATCTTATATTTTTAAAAAGTCAAATACAAATTTATATCCTCAACTACATTCATGTACACACATGAATACTATATAAAAAGTTTATATGGCAATTTACCATTATCAGCAGTGTTTTGATCTAAGAATAGAATAATGGGAAAGTTATTATCTTTATTTATCCTTTTTGGTATGTGTAGACTGTAATAATAAATATATATTAACTTATGATTTGTAAGATGAAATAAAGAAAAAATAATGGGGAAGGGGGTAATGGCTAGCTGTAGAGAATGAGCCCAATTTGTAAACTGTAAATATAAAAATAACCAAAGTGAAGGCAATGTACCAAAATTTTAACTGATTATAGCTGGGAGATGAGATCACTGCTGATTTCTGTTTTCTTCTTTATATTTTGGCATGTCTATCAACATTTCTTTGTGTATGTATTACTTATAAAATTAAATATTTTTAAGATGGTGAAAATAATATCACCGTGTTAACTATAATTCTTAACTAATGGGAAAATCCTGCTACAAACACCTCTTGAGGGTGTCTTATATTGTTAGTTACCTATTGATATCAATTTTCTTCTCCTCTCCCTTACTAATGCTGATTGTGTTAAGGGCGATAATGTTCTCTGCTGGGAAAAAAAAAGGTATCTCAACCCTCCTTCAGCTGGAGGTAGCCTATGAAACAGTGTTGGCCAGTGTAATGTAAGTGGTATCACTGGAGGGTTAGGAAAAGCCCTTTCATATTATGTCTATTTCCTTCTCTCTTCTTTTGACTAGAAAAAGAGAATGTGCCATCTGTAGCTCCAGCAGCCTTATTCTGACCATGAATATGAAATCACTTTAAGGGTGACTGAACAGAAATCTAAAGGGAACCTGAGTTCCTGGTGATATTACAGAGCAACCAATTCAGCCTTCTTGACTGGCTACCTCCAGACCTTTCATAATATAAGAAAAAATAAACCCCTATTTTGTTAAGCCACTGTTACTTGGGTTTTTGCTGTCTTCAGCCAGACTCAACCCCTTTCTGTTATCAGAGGTATAACTCTGGAAATAATATTTAGCTTTTTGTACATTGAATTATTGGCCCTATTTCTTCCCTTCTTCCTGCATCCACACACTTGCCAGGGACTTGGTAGGGAATCCTTCCCTACTACTTGACTTTGAGCTTAGCCCATTGTTTTGGCCAATGGGACGTGGTGCAAGTGACCATGTGCCAGGCCAGAGCATAGGCCTTAAAAGACCCAAAATTTCTGCTTTCCCTCTTAAGCCAATAATTATCTCCATGAAAAGAACATACCCTGGTTAACTCTTTGGCCAAGGAAAATAATGAGAGGCATATGGAATAGAGATGCCTCACCTGATTTTTCTGTGAGATACAGAGCTGCCTAACTGGGTCTAGCTTAGATCAGCCAAACTCCAGCCAACTTATGGCTATGTGGTAATAAGTTATTGTTTTAAACCACTGAGTTTTGAAGTATTTTATTATGCAGCATTATTATCTGTAAAACTTTCTGAGGTCCAAGATCTTCATGTATGAAACAGAGATAATGATATCACAGTACAATGTTGTGAATATAAAATGAAGTAATCCTTATAAAGCACAGTTTCTGGCATAGATAAATGGCATAAACAGATGGATCAATAAATTTTATATACTATTACTACCTTTATCACTATTATTATTAACAAAATCAAATATGAAAATATAGCTCATACTCCTGTTATTTATGGTAAATCTAGTTATAAAAAGAAATATGGAGGAATTTGAGTGCATCCTTATAATGGCAAGAATTACCTTGTTCTGAGGGGAAAGAGAGGAAAGACTAGGTGGAACATGGGGCATTTTGGGGACATTGAAATTGTTCTGAATGACACTGCAATGACAGATACAAGCCATTATACTTTTTGTCAAAACCTATAAAAATGTGTAGTGCAATGTATAAACTATAATGCAAATTATCGACTATGGTTAATAGAAATGCTTCAACATGTGCTCATCAATTGTAACAAATGTACCACACTAATGAAAGATATTGTTAATGGGGAAAAGTGTGAGGGGTAGGGTGTACAGGAATCCCCCTACATTTTCAAAGTATCATTTATGTAATCTAAAGCTTCTCTAAAAATAAAAAAAAGGGAAAAAAAGTAAGGGAGAGATTAAGATATTCTAAGATAAACAAAAGCTGAGGGAGTGCATCAACACTAGAACTGCCCTGCAAGCAATGCTAAAGGTGAGGCAGGCTAGTTTAGGGAATGAATAGACAAATCTGGGACCTGGCAGAAAACTATGGCCATGAAACACATGGCCATGGGAACTATCCCTGAGGGAAAGACCCCACAAGAGGGCTGCTGGAAGAACCTCCTGCGAATTCCCATTTGGAATGGGATTTCAACAGGGATCAATGAAAAGCTTCCAATATTCTCAACGGGCCTTGCCATTGGGTCCCCCAGGGGAATTGATGGATGGGGTAGCCAATCAAAACAGCAAACAGCTGGGATTCCTCCCCCAAACATTAACAAGGTGTGAGGTAATCAATGGGTTAAAAAGCAAGCGCAGAAGCTAAATCAGCCTTTTTTACCTTTTGCCCTGTTTTTGCCCTTTCTCGCTCTGCTTGGACCAGCACAAGTAGACATGAGGACTCATAATCTGTAATGGGAATTTGTGATCTGTAATGGGAATTTGTAATTTGTAATGGGGACTTGTAATTTGTAAATCAGCCCTTTTTAACCCTTTTCCTCCCTGCCTGGACCAACCCACAAGTTTATCTGAGACCCATAATCTGTTAATCTCTCCCATTTCTCTTCTCCTTAATAAACTACTGACCTAACAGAACTGGTGTGCTCTTAAGTTCTTTTTTTTTGTACCATAGCCAAGAACATAGAGAAAATCCAGCAGCAAAGGGAGCTCTTCAGATTGAAAGGAAAGGACACTAGATAATAGATGAAGACAGCATAAAAAGATAAAGACCGCTGATGAAGAATCTAAAATGCAAAAGCATAAAATGTATTGCTAAATCCATGGGTTTGTTTTTTTAAGACTTATTTTATTTATTTCTCACTCCCCGACCCCAGTTGTCTGTTCTCCGTGTCCATTTGCTGTGTGTTCTTCTTTTTTGTCTGCTTTCTGCTGTTGTCAGTGGCATGGAAATCTGTGTCTCTTTTTGTTGCATCATCTTTCTGTGTCAGCTCTCCATGTGTGCAGTGCCACTCCTGGCAGGCTGCACTTTTTCTCGTGCTGGGCAGCTCTCCTTATGGGGTACACTCCTTGCACGTAGGGCTCCCCTAAGCAGGGGACACCCCTGTGTGGCAGGGCACTCCTTGCGAGCATCAGCACTGCATGTGGGCCAGCTCCACACGGGTCAAGGAGGCCCGGGGTTTGAACTGCGGACCTCCCATGTGGTAGACGGACGCCCTATCCACTGGGCCAAGTCTGTCTGCTTCCCAATCCATGGTTTTGGACATAATGTATAAAAATATAATTTGTGATAAGAACAACACAAAGGTGGGGAGGACAAAAGTGTTGAGGAAGACTTCATTATTTGAAGTTAAATTGGTATCAAACCAAATAAGATTGTTACAGATCTAAGATTTTAAATTTATACCCCATAGTAACCACAAAGAAAATATATGAAGAACATACATACATAGAAGGAAATGAGAAGGGTTCTTTACAAAAGATGAAATAAATAGTCAATAATGGAAGAAGTGAGGGACAAAAAAGGTATAAAACTTAACAAATAACAAGTAGAAACATGGCAAAAGAAAATTATATGTTATCAGTAGTTACTTTAAATGTAAATGGACTAAATTCTCCAGTTAAAAGACAAGATTGGCAGAATGGATAAAAAAGCATGGCTCAACTATATGCTGTTTACAAGATATTCATCTTAAATTCAAAGGCATAAGTAGGTTTAAAATGAAAGGATGGAAAAAACATTCCATGCAAATAGTAACCAGTAGAGAGTGGGGCAGTTATAATAATATCAGATAAAATAGAATTCATGTCAAAACTGTTGTAGGGGCCAATGAAGGACACAATATACTGACAGAAAGACATAGCAATTATAAGTATATATGCATTTAAAAGCAGAGCCCCAAAATATTTGAAGCAAATTTTGACAGATTTGAAAGGAGAAATAGATGGTTCTACATTAATAGCAGGAGACTTCACTACAGCACTTTCAACAATGGATAGAACATCTAGACATAAGATCAATAAAGAAACAGAGGACCAGAACAAAATATATTTTTGAATTATTTTTTTAAAGTTAATAGATCACACAAAACAGAACAAATTTTAAACTAACCAGACCTAGTGTACATTTATAGAAGGCTGTATCTATCTATACTTGCAGAGTGCACATTCTCTTCTAGTGCATGTAGACCTTTAGAATAGACATGTTTGGTCACAAAGCAAGTGCCAATAAATCCAAAAAGATTGAAATCATACAATATATTTTCTCTGACCACAATCGTAAGAAGCTGGAAATCAATAACAGAGGGTGAACTGGAAAGTTCACAAACATATGGAAATTAAACAAGATGCTCTTAAACAGCCAGTGGGTCTAAGAAGAAATCACAAGGGAAGTTAGGAATCATCTTGAAGTGAATGAAAATGAAAACACAACATACCAAATCTTATGGGATGCAGCAAAGGCAGTGCTGAGAGGGAAATTTATCCCCTAAATTTATTTATAAATTTATTTATAAATTTATTTATAAATTTACTATTTATAGCCTAAATAGTAACATTAAAAATGAAGATCTCAAATCAGTGACCTAATCTCACATCTGGGGAAACTAGAAAAAGAAGAGAGCACACTAAACTAGTAAGCAGAAGGAAGAAAATAACAAAAATTAGAATGGAAATAAATGAAATAGAGAGCAGAGAAACAATAGAGAGAATCAACAAAAGAGAGGTCATAACTAAAATCAGAAATGAATGGGGGCCATTACTACTGTATTCACAGTAATAAAAAGTATTAAAAGAGGATTCCATGAACAATTGTATATTAACAAATTAGATAACTTAGATCAAATAGACAAATTCCTAGACACACACAAATTACCCAAACTAAATAATAATAAAAGACTTTAACAAACCAATAACAAGTAAAGAGATTGAATCTGTAGCCAAAAACCTTCTAACAAAGAAAGTTAAAAGAGCAAATAGACTCACTAGTCAATTTGACCAAATATTCCAAGAAGTAACACCTATCCTACTCAAACTCTTCCAAAAATTTAAAGAGGAAGTTACACTTCCTAATTCATTCCATGAGTGCAGTATCACCCCACTACCAAAGCCAGATAATGATATCACAAGAAAAGAAAATTACAGATCCCTATCCCTTATAAATACAGATGCAAAAATCCTTAACAAAATACTAGCAAACTGAGTCCAGTAGAACACTAAAATAATTCTACAACATAGTCAAGGAGAATCTATTCCAGGAATGCAAGGTTGTTTCACATAAGGAAATCAATCGATACACCACATTAATAGACAAAAGAAGAAAACACATAATCATCTCAACATAGGAAAGGCACCTGATGAAATCAACCACCCCTTCTTGGTAAACACACATAGAAAACTGGGACTTTGTTAAAGGACATACATGAAAAAAAAAAACAAAAAAAACACACAGCTAATATCAAACTCAATGGTGCAAGACTGAAAGCTTCCCCTAAGAAAAGGAACAAAACAAGGATGCCCACTGTCACCACTATTATTCAACATTGTATTGGAAATTATAGCCAGAACAGTTAGACAAGAAAGAAATTAAAGGATACAGATTGAAAAGGAGGAAGTAAATTTACCCTATATGTAGATGATGTGATTGTATATATATAGAATCCCAAAGAACCTACAAGAATATACCAGAGCTAATAAATGAATTCAGTCAAGGGCCAGGATACATGATCAAGACACACAAGTTAGTGGTGCTTCTTTATACCAGCAATGAACAATTCAAAAATGAAATCAAGAAAACAATTCAATTTATAAGAGGAAATAAAAGAAAAAAACTTGATCAGAAGAATAAAATTAGGGGACTCACATTTCCTGATTTGAAATCTTATTACAAAGCTACACTAATCAAAACAGCATGGTACTAGCACAACAACATACATATAGACAAATGAAATTGAACTGAGAATTCAGATATAGCCCTCACATCTATGGCCAATTGTATTTTCACAAGGGTATCTAGTCCACTCAATGAGGAAATAATAGTCTTTTCAACAAATGGTGCTGGGAAAATTGGATATCCATCTGCAAAAGAATGAAGGTGAACCACAACTTCATACCATAAATAAAAATTAACTCAGAATGGATAAAAGCCCTATATACACACACACACACACACACAAAACTATAAAATTCCTACCAGAAAACAGAGAAACATCTTTAGGACCTTGTGTTAGGCAATGGTTTCTTAGACTTTATACCAAAGAATGAAGGATAAAAGAAAAAATAGGTAAATAGGGCTTCATAAAAATTAATAACTTTTTTGTATCAAAGAACTTTATCATGAAAGTAAAAAACAAAAACAAAAACAAAAACCCTACAGAGCAGGAGGAAATATTTGGAACCACATATCTGATAAGAGTTGAATATTTAGAATATATAAAGAAGTCTTACAACTCAACAACAAAAAGGCAAATGAAAAATGAGCAAAGGACTTGAAAAGACATAACTCCAAAAAATATATACAAATGGATAAAAAGGACATGAAAAGCTGGTCAAAATCATTAACCACTTGGGGAATGCAAATCAAAACTATAATGATAGACCATTTTACACCCATAGAAAGGCTATTATTTAAAAAAAACATGCTACTTTACTGGAATTGTAGTTGGTGTTGGGGTTTAAGATATATTTAGGGGATTTGAATCTCTGGACTGACAATATGATAGCCAGGCCCTGAGCCTCAACAGACTCCAGCTCCTACAGTCGGATTTATTGGACTCACCTCACTCAGCTAAGACGGAGTTGAAGAAAGACAACCACCACACCATGGAGCCTAGAGTGCCTACAACTGAAAGCAGGAGGATTGCATCCAGTATCCATGTGGAATCTGAGCCTCCTCTTGACATAGAGGTGCAACGGACACAACCAATCCAAGGTCCACAGAGAAAAGGTGGCATTGGAGTGGGAAAAGTGGACATTGTAGCTGATGGATATGGGGAATGGCAGGAAGAGATGAGATGTGGAGGCGCCTTTGGGACTTGGAGTTGCCCTGGATGGTGCTTCAGGGGCAATCATCGGACATTGTAAATCCTCCCAGGGCCCACTGGATGGAATGGGGGAGAGTATGGGCCATGATGTGGACCATTGACCATGAGGTGCAGAGATGCCCAGAGATATACTTACCAAATGCAATGGATGTATCATTACGATGGGAGTGAATGTTGCTGGGGGGGGGAGGGGGGAGTGGTGGGGTTGAATGGGACCTCATATATTTTTTTTAATGTAATATTTTTACAAAATCAATTAAAAAAAACAAAACAGGAAATAAATATTAGAGAGGATGAGGCGAAATAGGAACATTCATTGACTGTTGGTGGGAATGTAAAATGATGCAGCCCCTGTGGAATCAGTTTGGCAGTTCTTCAGAAAGTTAAGTATAGAGTTACCATATAACCCAGCAATCCCACTTCTAGTTATGTACCCAAAAGAATTGAAATTAGGAACTCAGATATTTTCACACACTATTTACACATTATTCACAATTGTCAATATGTGGAAACAACTCAAGTATCCATCAACTAATGAATGAATGAACAAAATGTGGTATATACTCACAATGGTATATTATTCAGCCATTAAAAGAAATAAAGATCTGATCCATGCCACTACATGGATGAACCTTGAAGACATCATGTGGAGTTATATAAGCCAGACACAAAAGAACAAATTTTCTATGTGTGTTGGAAACTGAGGCACAGTGGCCTCTCAAGGAGAGACGGGCTGTCTCCATGTTGGTGCTGTCTCCTTACGCTTGCACCTAAGGAATGCGGTGATTGGGAGTTGCCGGTAAATGGGTTGAAGCTATTAAAGGCTGAAAGACAAGATGAGCTCATACCTTTTGTAATGAATAGAACACTTAGACTTAGTACCTTGAGATAAGATTTTTTTCTAAAATTCCTTAGACTATAGGTAATGCTGATAGTTAATACACGTTGCTCCTTAATGTCACGTAAGCTGTGTTTGTGCTAGGTCTGTGCTTATTGGCACGTAGGCTATAGTGGTCTTGCTTGTAGACATGTACACTGTGGTATATAAAGAGCCCCTTGTAATCAGTAAAGTTGTCTGTTGAGTCTGAGGAGTTATTACTCGTAGACCCCCTGATCCCAGCTCTTTCGTTCTTTCTCCTTGCTTCCTTCTCCCAATCTCTCTTTCTTTCATTCCCAATACCCTTCTGGTCCAAATCGCCAACAAATGTGCTCATTAATAAGAAATAATTAGAACTAGAAAATTCATAGAGTCAGGAACTAGAATACAGGTTACCAGAGGCCATGGTAGGGAAATAGTAGTTAAATTATACAGTTTCAGTTTGGGGTGATGGAAAAGTTTTGGCACTGAATAATATATTTGAATGTGATTAAAAGGGGATATTTCATATTGTGTATATGTTACCAGAATAAAAATTTAAAACAACAACAACACACAATACCACCATAGAGTTGTATAACACAGTGAACCTTAGTGCAAACTATAGACTACAGTTAATAGTATAACTATAATGATATTGCTTCATCAATTGTAACAAAATACCATACTAATACAAAGTTAACAATAGGGAAAACTCTGTAGGTGTGTGGGGGGGTTGTATATGGGAGCTCTATATATTCTGCATGGTTTTTCTGTAAACTTTCAGCTTCTGTTATAAAAAAATATATATCAAAAACAGACATTTCTGCAGGGTAGATATACAAATAGCCAATGAGCCCATGAAAAGATGTTCAACATCATTAACCTTTACATAAATATAAATTAAAGCTATGAGATACCATTTCACACTGTTTTAGTTTGTCAAAGGGCTGCCAGTGAATATAATGAATGCAACTGAATTTTATGCTTGAAGATGGTTAAAATGGGAAATGTTTTGTTGTATATATTTTAGAATGATAAAAGTATACAGAGTTCATCATAAAATGTGAAAATATATGTTAAAATGTATTTGTAAAAGAATAACAAGGTATGAAAGGAATGTGAAACAAATAAACATGAATCTATGCATAAAATGATTAATTCCACAAACATGTTAACAGTATTAGTCATTTGTTAATGAAACTATAGACAGTGGGGTTTTTCCTACTTTCCTGTTTTCCACGATTTCCATAAAACCATGTTACTTTAAAAATGGAGGGGAAACGGACTTTGGCCCAGTGGTTAGGGCGTCCGTCTACCATATGGGAGGTCCGCGGTTCAAACCCCGGGCCTCCTTGACCCGTGTGGAGCTGGCCATGCGCAGTGCTGATGCGCGCAAGGAGTGCCGCGCCACGCAAGGGTGTCCCCCGCGTGGGGGAGCCCCACGCGCAAGGAGTGCGCCCGTGAGGAAAGCCGCCCAGCGTGAAAAGAAAGAGCAGCCTGCCCAGGAATGGCGCCGCCCACACTTCCCGTGCCGCTGACGACAACAGAAGCGGACAAAGAAACAAGACGCAGCAAATAGACACCAAGAACAGACAACCAGGGGAGGGGGGAATTAAATAAATAAATAAATTTAAAAAAAGAAAAAAAGGAAAATATCCCAATACATAATTTTTAAACTTGTGCATTTAGTATTTGAATCTCTAGATGAATTTTAATATTGTAGATGTGTATCTAATATTTGCATATCTAATATCTAATATTGAACCAAAATTGCTTCAATATGCAGTCAGCCTCACCTTGCCAAATCTGTCAAACCACCTCAATTATCCACTCAAATTGTCACACCTTTCATCAAACTAATTTTAAATGGAGTGCAACTCTAGCATGAGATTGAGATTTCAGGGAGAATGTATAGTATTTTTGTGACCTAACTGAAAATGTATTTGTTTTTCAAGGTTTTCATCTGTCAGTGAAGGATTTAAATTGATGTGTTCTCTCTTTCTAAATGGAATAAAATCTTGTACTTAGAGTATTTATTTATAATAGTTACAGATTGACAAAAATAGCTATTAAGAATGTATGATATGCCCAGCATTAGCCTAGTAGCTGGGGATAGAAAGATAACTGAGATTGGGTGCCTCCCTGTTCCTCTCCTCCCAAGCTCACACCATAGTAAAGCGGACAGACATGTACACGATAGGTGACATGAGTAGGGGAGCTTTGGTAGGGGCCTGCATAGAGTGCACAGGGGCCCAAATGAGGAAGTGATGAATACTATTGGGTAGAGAAAGACTTCACTGAATAGGGTGACATTTGAACTGTCTTGAAAGGCAAAGTTGGGTGAAGCAAGTGATAGTCTGAAGATTTTGAAGATTTTGTGAATCCCAGAAAAGATCATGTCCTTAGAACAAATCCATTCCTGTAGCTGTGAGTCTCTTATCTTTTATAAAAACCAACTCATTTCTGGCATTTTGCTCCCAGCAGCTTTAGCAAACTAAAACAAGTAATCAAATTAAAGGATGCAGTGTCAGCTAAAATAAAGCACAGTATGCCCAAATGTGAGAATCATTTGGAAGGGTGAATTCAGGTGCAGCAGGGTGTGGGCAAAGTATCCAAAAGACCTTTCTACAGTGATGGAAATGGTCTATATCTGTTCAGTGCTGTAGGCACTAGCCACATAAGACTAATGCAACTTAAGAATTGAATTTTAATTTCATTTCTTTTTAATTAATTTAAATGGATCAAGACCTAAACATTAGAGCTAAAACCATAAAAGCCCTCAGAGAAAACAAAGGGGGAAATGCCACAATCTTCGATTTGTTAGTGGTTTCTTAGATATGACACCAAAGGCAAAAGTAACAAAAGAAAAATATATAGAAAAGGAACCTTGTCAAAATTTTTAAAACTGTACATCAAAGGGCACTCAAGAAAGTAAAAAGACAACCTATAGAATGGGGGAAATAATTGTGAACCATACATCTGATGATGGTTTAATATCTAGCATGTATAAAGAAACTGGCATAATTCAACAACAGAAAGACAATCCAATTAAAAAAAATGAATGGAGGACTTGAATAGAAATTGCTCTAAAATATATATACAGGGAAATGGATACGGCTTAAGTGATTGAGCTTCTGCCTACCACGTGGGAGGTCCTGGGTTCAGTTTCTGGTGCCTTCTGGAGAAGATGAGCAAGAGAGTAAGCTAGCATGATGGGCTGGTGTGGCAAACTGACTCAACAAGATGATGCAACAGGGAGACACAAAGAAGCACAATGACAGACACAACAAAGCACGGAGTGGAGGTGGCTCAGGTGATTGGGTGCCTCTTTCCCACACAGGAGTTCCCAGGTTGTTTCCCAATGCCTCCTAAAGAGAAGATGGGCAGACACAGAGAGCAGACAGTGACCGCAAACAACAAGTGGGAGGAATCATTCAATCAATCAACCAAGTATATATACAAATGGCCAATAAAAATATCTAAAGCTGCTTGACATCATTGGAGTCCAGGGGAATGCAAATCAAATCCTAATTTATACCCACTGAATGGCTAGTATTTAAAAAAAATAAAAGTAAATAATAATTGGTGGCGAGGATGCAGAGAAAGAGGAACCATTATACACTGCTGGTGGCACTTTGGAAGAGTACAACTACTGTGGAAATCAGTTTGGTGGTTCCTCAGAAAATTGCAAGTAGAATTACCATATGATCCTGCAATCTCATTTCTAGATATATACCAAAAGAATAGAAAGCAGAGACTTACTTGCATACCGATGTTCATAGTGGTATTATTCACAATTGGAATCAACCCAAGGGTCCACCAATTGATGAATGGAGAAAGAAATTGTGGCATATAAATACAATGGAATATTACTCAGCTGTAAAAGGAATGAAGTCCTGACACATGTGACAGCATGGGTGAACCTTGAAGACATCAAGTTGAATGAAATAAGCCAGATACAGTCAAGTATTATCTAATCTCACTTATATGAAATTCCTAGAAGAAGGAAGTTTCATAAAGAAATACGTTGGTTTATGGTTAACAGAGGTATGTGGGGGGGGGGTGGGATGGGAGAAAGGAATTATACCTTAATGAGTGAACAGTTTCTGTTTGAAATGATGAAAAAGGAGGAGTAATGGATGTCGATGATGGTAGCACAATATTCTGAATGTAATTAATACTACTGAACTGTACACTTGAATGTGGTTAAATTAAAATGGGAAATTATGTACTCTATATTGGTCACTATAATAACCAATGGCCACTCTGGGCGTGGCCAAGAGAATAAAACAGGTAGTCCATTGGGTGTTTGTAGAGAAGGAGTAAAAATGGAATTAATTGCCTAGGTAACTGTTTTAGTCAGGGTTCTCTAGGAAACCAGATTTTTTATAGGAATTGTCTCATGTGACGGTGGGGATGGGCAAGTCTAAATTCTGTAGGGCAGGCCTCAAGTCAGAAACTCTGATCAAGGTTTTGGAAGACTTCCCTAAGGGAAGCTAGCTGGCTGAAGTAGAGATATTAATCTCCCTTCTGACTGCTGATGTCATCACTTCTCCTTTTAAAACCTTCAACTGATTGGATGAGACTTCTCTCTTTTTTGAAGGCAATCTCCTGAATTAACTGTAAATGTAATCAAACATAGATGCAATCTACTTACTGCTGATTTAAGTACACAAAATGTCTTCAGAGTAACAATCAGGCCAGTGCTTAGTTGACCAAACAACTAGGCACCATTACCTCACCAAATTGACACATGAACTTAACCATCACAGTAACCTTTGTGGTTTAATTATTTTAGAAAACCTAACAGGGGATATAGGAGGCCTAAGTAACATCCCAACTCTATATCCTATACGCTATTATTCAAATCCGTAATAGCCCAGATGAGCTCCATGTGTAGACTATACGGAGCAGTACTCCAGAATGGAGGACTCCAGCAAAGCTCAAGCTGCATGAAGAAATGGAGTGGGAAAATGGGTCAAACAGACCAGGATAGAGCTGAGTTTACCAACTGTGGAATTTCAGCAGATCCACCTGGTAGAAAGAAAGACTAGTGTTATCACATTTCTGTTATTCAGAGAAATGAAGCTGAGGTCTGTGAAGTCTAAATATTGAGGAATCGTGAAACAAAAAGGTTTCTGTTGGGTCATCAATGCTGTAACTAGAGTTGTATTCTTTCTGGGTGGCTAGAAGTTCAAATTTGTGATATATACAGAGTGTATGAATGAGTTACTATTAAAACTAAATGACTATCTTTACAGGAAAAGTGCTGCGAGTGAATACTGCCAAAGCCTGATTTTCATTCCCAGAAAGAACAATAATGTTATTGCCCTCTTCAGAGGTAAGCATAGCTCCTAAGAAGGAAGAAAACCTCTCCTGCTGTCGTAATGACACCTTTCATACAAAAATCAGTGCAGAAAATTGTTTCCAAATTCAGTCTCAATGATATATAATACATGACAACTGCTCAAATAACTTCAGTGATACCTGTATAGACTGCAGTGGTCCTTTTCTTACTCATTTGCAAGGGAGCCACCTGCTGTTAAAATAGGATCCTACAACTACAAATTCTTACATTTTTTTTCTCCCCAACTACAACACTGCAATAAGCTAGTCCATAAATTCGTAGGGAAAAGTAATCCACAGCATCTTGTCTTTTGTGCAAGTAAGAGAATATTCGTCCAACCCTTTGCTTTTGTGTAAAAGCAAAGGTCCCAGTCAATTTCCTTCTGAATCTTTGTGTTCATGCTAGTTCCTCCACCTGGGATGTCTTCCTGAACTTGTCTTTGCCTGTCCCAATGCTACCCAACTTGCAAGCTCAGCTCGTCCTACCTCTTCTGGGAAAACTCTGTCACTGCTCCAGCCCACAGAGGCCGCTCCTGCTTGAATCTCTGAGCAGCCTCTGCAGCAGCACACCTATATTCCATTTCCTATATATAATATATATATATATATAATATAACCCTATTCTGTTTCATGGGGATATATACAAATAGCTAGCATTTACCATATGTCAGCACTGTTGTAAGCACTTAACTTACTTAATTCTCATATTAACTCTGTGAGGTAGTTACACTTATAATCCCCAATTTGCAAAAGAGGAAAATGAGGCATAGAGGAGTTAAAAATAAATAAATAAATAAACAAACAAACAAATAAATAAATAAAGCTTGCCCAAAGTCAACAAGGCTCATAAGCAGAGGAGCCAAGATTTAAACTTGGTAATGTGACCCCAAAACCTTGCAGAGGACAAGGACTACATCCTAAATTTTTTTGTGCTCCTACAGTGCCTGGCCTAGGAACAGGAAGTGAGAGTTTCCTATGTAGTGAAACAGAATCTAAAGGTTCTGTTTCCTGCATGAGGGTCTGCCTCCTCCACAGATGATGGTCATTGGAGATGGTCACTGTCTGGGGGAGATGCCTCCCCTTTCAGCCCCTCTCTTCAGGAATGAAACCTATTCTTAATCTCAATTGGACCACACACAAAAAAGTCGAACATTAAAAAGCATAAGTTATTTTGTATATAGTAGTAAGTAGCCACAAACTCCTTTGGTTGGAGTATCAAGAGATGAAAGAAATTCTCACACCAGTGTGCTTAATTATTAAGGGAAGCCAACAAGATGAATGGACTCTGGCCAGGGGAGCAGCCAGCTAAGATTATGTGCACATGGACTAGGGGTGGTGATGACATTCATTTTGTTTCCAGATGCTGTAGTTTGTGGAGAAAACGTGGTGGACAGTGCATTTGTGGTTGCTTCTACTGATGCTGCTTCCAAACTCATTTGTCCACTGCTGCCAGGAACATGATTATCTTGAGGAGACCCAGACCCACAACTGAAGATGCTCAAAACACTGTTCATTAATTTGTATCAAATGCCTGCTTATTTCTATTTAAAAACAGCAACAACAACAACGAAAAAAACAACAACCTAGTCTGGCAACAATGCTTTACCAAGAAATTTCTTTTCTGGAGCTTGACCAGAATATCTAGTCTTGTGTATTATAGCAATCCATTCTAATATAGCACACCCCTGATCGTTGAGAAATAATGTATCAGCCACATCTCTTTTATAGGTGGAACCATTTTATAAGAAAACCTTTCTTAAATATAGATATCTATAGTATCTTCACATAGAGCAAGGGGCCAGTAAATGATGGCCTGCCAGACTAATCTCGCCTACTGCTTGTTTTTCTATGGCTTGCAAGTTAAGAATGAACTTTACTTTTTTAAATAGTTGGGGAAAAGTCAAGAGAGGAATAATATTTTGTAACAAGTTAAAATTATAAGAAATTCCAAATTTCAGTGTTCATAAAAAAAGTTTTATTGTAACACAGTTATGCTCCTTCTTTTACATATTGTCCATGGCAGAATTGAGTAGCTGTGACAGAGACATATGACCCACAAAGCCTAATGTTTCCTAGTTGTTCTTTTGCAGTAAAAGTTTGCTGACTCCTGATATCCTGATACAATGTAATAGACCCTATTACTTTGATGTATACACTATGTTTAAATCATCTCAGCAGTCATTTCACAGATGCCTAAAGAGGTTTTAAACCATTTGAATGAGACAGGGCATGAGCTAAAACCCATGGGGAAATTACTGAAGCTCTATAGGTCTTAGTTACATCACTTAACCAAAAGATAGTGTTGACGTCATACAGTTGTGGAGAAGAAATAATGCATTTAAGGGCTCAGCACACTCTCTGGTGTATCATAAATGCCTACCTGATGCTGGCTATTTTATTATGTAATTATATCATTATTACTATTAAAACTCAGATCTTCTGATCCAACCTAGAACCCTTTTCAATATAATAAACTGCCCACCCCCAAACAGGAATAAGTTATAAAAATTGATTTAAAAATATTACTGTTGTTTTATTCAGACTTGAGGTAGTTCCACCCACTCCCCAGACATCTGATCCACTCATGTCCTCGAGTTTCTACCAAGGTGACATCATAATGATCACAGATGGTCCTTTGGGAGGTAGTATCATTTACTCAGGAAGATCCTACAACCATTTCACCTCTTCTGATCTGTAAAGTGAGGATAAGAATGCTTATCCCATGTAACCTGAATCTTAAAAGAGATAACAGATATGAAGGAACTTGGAAATGTGAAATGCCTTTGCAGTAAAATTATTGCTCTATGAGGCTTTTGTAAAAGTAGGGGATTCCTAAAAGCATTATCAGTTCATAGGCTAACTAACAGTTTTATCATTACATGAACCATGACCTCAACATAACCTTTAAGTTTTTATTCCTTGATTTGGAGAAGAGCAAGCTATCCCCAGCCCAGAACTTTGGACTGGGTGTGCGGGTAATGGCAGGGAGGGGATGTTGTCAGCAGAGGAAGTGAACAAATGAAGGAATTTCTGAAGCTTCCTGCTAGCTGTATACATAGGCAAGGCCAACCCCTGTGTCGCTCTCCCATGGGCCTCCTCTTCCTCCCTCAATGTGTCTTCTTTTCTTCCACATCTTCCTTTCTCCTCCTGTTTTCCCATCTTGTCCTTCCACCCTCATCCCCACCTGTCTCTCCTCTCTCACCTCGTTGTAAAGGATGTTACTTATAAGTAGTTTATAAATGGATAAATCATTTCTGTTCCATGTCCTTAATTTTATGGTCATCCACTACTGTAAATTGTTATGTTACTTGAGAAGAAAGAAGTAGGACTTTGTTTGCGAAGTTCTTTCACATGTGTTATTTTGTTAATCCTTAGGGCTTCCCAAAACCCCATTAGAATTCACTGTTCCAAATTACAAAAGTGAATAATGAGGGAAGCAAACTTGGTCCAATGGATAGGACATCTGCCTACCACATAGGAGGTCCTTGGTTCAAACCCAGGGCCTCCTTGACCCCTGTAGAGCTGGCCCATGCACAGTGCTGATGTGTTCCCTGCCATGCGGGGTGTCCCCCACATAGGGGAGCTCCGTGTGCAAGGAGCGTGCCCCGTGAGGAGAACCGCCTAGCGCAAAGGAAAGTGCAGCCTGCCCAGGAAAGGCGCCGCACACAGGGAGAGCTGACACAACAAGATGACGCAACAAAAAGAAACACAGATTCCCAGTGCCACTAATAAGGATAGAAGCCATCGCAGAAGAACACACAGGGAATGGACACAGAGAGCAGACAATGGGGGGAAGGGGAGAGAAATAAATAAAATTAAAAATAAGTGAATAATGAACACAAAAAGTTTTTATCCTATTATTTTTCTTAAGGGGCAAATGTCTCTTGAATAAAAAGAAGAGTTCCCCACCCCTGTGGATTTGGCATTGCTTGGTTGACTTAGTTCTTTATTTTCTGATTCTGCTGAGGGCATCTTTCTCTGATCCATTTTGGAGATATTCTTAAGATTGACTAGAAAAATAAACTCCCAATTCTGCAGCATGATGTTGGAGCACCTGCCTGATTAACCCTTGTCCTGTCTCTCCTCCCTTATTTCTCTGGACCCTCCTTTATGTACACACTAGATTACGTTTTCTGACTGTGCCCTTCCTTACAAGTTTTTTCTCTGCTTGGATTAACCCCTTCCTTCTCACCAAATTTGCCTATTGAAATTGGACAGGTCCTTCAAGGCTCAGATCAAAAATAGCCATGCCATTTCTCTGAACTCCCACAGCCCTTTGTTAAAACTCTTTTGGAGCACACCCCAGGTTTCGCATTGTGTTGTTGTTATTGTTTTTGAACCTGACATCTCCCCATTGCAGTCTGATGTATTTCTGTAGTCCCTGTGAACCTAGCAAAATGCCTGTACTCGGTAGGTTTTCTGTGAATACTTGATGAGTGCCTGGTCTTACTGTCTCCAGCCAAAATCCCCTAAGACTTTTTTTTTTTTTTTCAAGTTTTCATTTATATCCTTAGCCATCTGGGAGCTAAACAACTTTTCCTTCCTTAATTGCAGATTTTACTTTGGCATCTATGACACATCGCTACTGAGTCTTTCACTACCTATAAAGAAATCATAGTTCTGCTAGGAAAAATTTAAAACAACTGTCACAGTTGTACTCAAGCACTGCAAATCAGTTAAGACTAGGTAAGCATGTCTATGACTCTAAAGGATGGCTTTAGATTTTACAAAACTATTCCATGACCTCAAGGTTGCTTTTAAAATTCTATTAACTCAGAAAAACACTCCAAATTAATTATTTCTCTACTAAGGGTCATTAAATATGATACTAACATCCTGGGGAAAGTTACCTTTGTATCCACTTACAATTGAAGAGTTCCCCTTCCAGAAAAATTAGGAATAGGTTATATAGTCATTTTTAAAATGCTATCAGGGGAAGCAGATGTGGCTCAAGTGATTGGGCTTTCACCTACCATGTGGGAGGAAAAATTTGTTCTCTCATACTTTCACCAGCACAGCTATGTAACTTTTTTAAAAAAACTATGTGACTCTGATAGATAAAATGTAGTGTAGTTCCAATTTGCATGTCTCTTATTTTGAGTGAAAGGAACATCTTTTCATATGTTTCAAAGACATTAATTTTTTATTTTCTATTTACATCTTATTTTTCAATAGGGTTGTAAATCTATTTCTTATGGATTCCTAGGAGTTATTTATAAAGTAGGTGAATTGGCCTTGTATCTGTGAGAGGAGACACAAACATTTTTTTCTGATTTGTGGTTTGTGTTTTGACCTTACTTATGATTTTTGGCCTAACAGAATTTTTTTTTAAAATGTTGAATTCATTGATCTTAGTCTTTAATATTTTTTCTCCCATGTTTTATGTCAAATGTAGAATCTCCTCAATCTGATTTAAAACTTCTTACATGACTTCTTCTAATACTTTTGAAGTGTAATTTTTACTTTTAAATATTTAATCCATGTGGAATATATTTTGATGTATCACTTAAGAAAGGATTAAATCATTTTCTGCCTTAGATGACTACCAAGCTGACCCCAAAACATTGAGTAAGCCATCTTTTCTACCATTAATTTGAAATGACATCTTTGTCATATATGAAATTAATAAATGCATTTGTGGCTATTTATAGAAACTCTACTTTGTACCATTGATTCTTGTGCCTAATCATGCCGCAGGAATACTGTTTCAATTTCCATTGCTCAAAAAAAAAAAAAAAATTCCATTGCTCTATAGTGAAAAGATTAGTGCCCTATCACTGCATTTGTCAGAATTTCCCTTTATGTTCTTGTGGTTTACTTTCCCACATGAAATTTAAAATCACTTTGGCTATTACCTCTCAAACAAGAAGAACAAGAAGAGAAAGAAGAACCACCACAACAACAATTCTCTGCTAATTTTGTGGGCTCATGTAACATTGATAGAGTAATTTAGGAAGAATTAATAAGTTTATGATGTTTAATTTTCCTGTTCAACAATCTTAGTCTCTCCATTTGTGCAAATTTACTTGAACTTTTCAAGAAATTTTTAAATTTTATTTTAATAATGTTCATGTACATTTCTATTAAGTTTATCTCTAGGTATTTTATCTTTTTTATTGCTAATTTAAATATGCTCTTGTATAATCTAAGTCATTTTGTTTTCTATATGAATACTACTGATTCTTGTATGTTCATTTTATTCCTAATCATCTCAGGTTTTTTTTGTTTCTTACAGTTCCTTTTTTCAGTAAATTCTGTTTCCAGGTGGTGGCAGTTTGGTATTGTTAATGAATTCCAAAAATAGATATTGGATTGTGTTTGTAAATTGGTCTATTCCTCTGGGCGTATTAGATTGTATTAGATTCAGAGGTTTCACTTTTACTTTATTAAATCAAGATTAGGGCTTTTATTTGACCACATCATTAGAGCAACTTGGTTTGAGTCCTAGCCCTGTCCTACTCCCACCCCACCCCCCACCTTTATGGGTTGTATAAATGGATGCTTAATCAAAGACAAGTAAGTAAATGCACAGAGAAGAACACAGAGAGTTTAGTTTTGGATACTGGAGCCCTGGGGAGAGAGTCTAGCCTTAAGTCAGCCTGCAGCTGAGATAAGAAGAAGCTTGGACCACAGAGCCTTAAGAGGAAGAGGAAGGCTTAACCCTCACAGAGACTGGCAGCCATCTTGCTCCAACATGTGGCAACAGACTTTGGTGAGAGAGGTAACTTACTCTTTATGGCTTTGTGACTGTAAGCTTCTACTCCAAATAAATACCCTTTATAAAAGCCAACAGAATTCTGGTACTTTGCATCAGCACCCCTTTGGCTGACTAATACACAGGTATACATTAATATCATCTGAAAATAGCAATAATTTTATCTCCTACTTTCCATCATCTAATCTTTTTCACTAATTGTAAAAGAATTTCAATTGTATTGGCTAATACTCCAGGAAAAATGGTTAAAAAAACAAGTGGTACCTTCCCCCTGTTATGGGATATGACTCCCAGGGATGAGCCTCTTTGGTACCAAGGGAGTATTATCACGTGTGAATCAGTAAAGCATTTGGAGAAAGACCTAAATAAAAAGGGGGAGATGTTAAATAAAATAGAGATTTTATGGCTAAGAGATTTCAAAGAGAGTTGGGAGGTCATGATGGAAGTTATGCTTATGCAGGTCTCAGCCAGATTTCACAAACTGCCACAGTTAACAAAGCCTCAAACAAAAAGGATCCTTAGGACCATAGGACATCCAGACACCATAAGCAAGCCATGTAGCTACATGAAAGCAACACCTCCTTAACAGAACCTATCTGGGAATATATGAAAAACTGTTTCCCCAATATAACATAGTAATACTCACTTATAAATCCCCTGATCATGATCCTTCTACTTCTTTAATTTGAACCTGTAATGTTCAATTTACCTGTTAAGTTGATCTCTCAGAGACTTAAAGCCTCCAGACTGTTCCCGTGCCAGTTGAGCCCTAAAACCCTGGAGGTATGTGGTCAACTCCCACTCTCCAGTTCTTTGGGCCTGCCCTGGACAACTAACAAAATGATGATGATGGACCAGCCCTATCTGGAAAGCAAGAAGTATCTTCAACTGCAAGTTCTTCCATTACTCTGCCCAATAATATCTTCCTTTTTAGCCTGAAACTGTCAGAATGGACATCATCCCAAATCCCTCAAGATTGAGGAATGAAAAAAATAAGGGGAAATGTAACCACTGACTAAAGCAGATTTATTGCTATTGTAGTTATATCGGGTGTTTAACTGAGTAATTTGTAACATAGTTATAAAAATAATTTTTTAAAAAAGTGGTGCTAGCGGACATCCCAATTGTGTTCCTGACTTTATAGGGAATGTCCCTTGTGTTTTCTCATTAGGCATGCTGCAGGCTTTGGGCCTGAGACAGATTACATTTGGTCATGTTAAGAAAGGACACAGTTATGCATACACTTTAAACAGTTCTGTGTTTTTTCAGGATCCATGGGGCTAAATGTATGTTTTTTTCTGCTTTGATTATTAATATATTGACTTACATATCAAATATCAATTTCCCTTTCTGCAATAAATTTCAATGGTCATGCTGTATTAATCTCTTATTGTGCTAATAGATTCTGCTTAATATTTTACATCAATAATCATAAGTGGGATAACCTATAATTTTATTTTTTATGAAATCTTTGTTGGGTTTTGACATGAATTTATGCTCACTTCATATAAAAGATTATGAAAGCTTCTCTTTTTTTCTCTCCTCTTTTAGAGCAGTGTAAATAACATTGGAGTTACTTGATTTTAAGGGTTAGCAGTGAAACTGTCTAGCCTGGTCCTTACTTGGAATGTAGTACTATCATAGCTCTATTTCTTCTATCAAAATTGATTACTTTATGGGGAGTGGATGTAACTCAAGTGGTTGAGCACCTGCTTCCCATGTATGAGGTCCTGGGTTCAATCCCCAATATCTCCTGAAAAAAAAACACACATACATATATATATATATATTTCTTTACATTTTCTATCTCCTCTGAAATCAGTTTCGGTAAATCATGTTTTCCCTTTTTCTCCTGCATCACTGACAGACTGTGTCCTGCAAATATAGCTTTTCTGTAGGATTTCTCAGTTCTATCTCCTCTACTTCTCAAAACCAGATTAAAACTGTGTCCTCTGTTCTTGCTGTTGCAAATGAGGTCTTTGACTGGCACCTCTCATCCTAGAGGATTGTGCTTTTCTAATTTTTTTCTGAGATATCAGCTGCAGGTACTTTCCCCCTATTCCTCCAACCTCTCCACTCAGTTACCATTGCGTTTAGCAGCACCTGTGCATACAGTTTGTATTTTGTGTTTTCAAAGACATCCTAATATTTTGGAGGACAGAGTGTGTGTTTCCATTTCTAACGATCCATTTTACATGTGAGTGATTCCTAAGAAGGAAAGGGGATCTATACCTTGACATTTTCACACCATAGTTTCCTTTAAAAACCTCATCTCTTTCCATTTATCGGGGCTGTGACAGCTTAGATAATTTGGCAGGTTTTATGGATTAAAGTGCTAGTGTCTGTTGTGTGCCACCTTTGCTCTCGAACACAAATCTTAGCCATTGCCTTTAGTATATTTTAATCATTGAAAAACAATATCATTTCCTGTTTTATCCCTGAGCTAAGTCTTTCTGGACCTCTGATTGCATCTTCCTAGTTAGTATCATATTTTTATTTCATTTTATTTTAATTTCTCCCCCCGCCCCCAGTTGTCTGCTCTGTGTCCATTCGCTGTGTATGTTCTTCTGTGTCCAGGAATCTGTGTCTCTTTTTGTTGTGTTATCTTGCTATGTCAGCTTTCTGTGCGTGCAGTGCCGCTCCTCGGCAGGTTATCCTTTTTTTTCCTCATGGGGTGGCCCTCCTTATGGGAAGCTCTCCTTATAGGGTTCACTCCTTGCGTGTTGGGCTCCCCTACATGGGGACACCCCTGCGTGGCTCAGCACTCCTTGAGCGCATCAGCACTGCACGTGGGCCAGCTTGCCACATGGGTCAGGAGGCCCTGGGTTTGAACTCTGGACCTCCCATGTGGTAGGCGGATGCTCTGTCAGTTGAGCCAAATCCACTTCCCATACTTGATGTCATATTGATCTCTGACTTGGGCTTTTGTTCTGGGTTCTGGCCTCAGCAGTCCTGACCTCTCTCTATTCACATTTTTTTTCTAATTATTATCAGTTTAGGCTATATGTAAAGTGATTTCTTCAAAATCATAATTATAAGGGACCTACTGGAATACATCTTTTCTACAGAAGTCTTATAATCCTGTAACAACATTTCATCAATCATTTCAACTCAAATTATATTTTACTGAATCTGACCTTTAAACTTATAAGTATACTTTCTACCTGAGTTCTTAAGGATTTAGACAAACTTGACTGGTTTCTATGCAACTACTTAGATGAAGTGCCTTATCTTTTGATAAGGAAACTTCAGTTAAGGTGTGACTCCCCTCTTTCAGGATGGGTCTTAACCCTCGTACTGGAGTCCTTTATAAACAGGATGAATACAGAGAGAGAAAGCCATGAAAGCAAGAAGCTGAAGTCAATGAAACCCAGAAGAGAAGGAAGAGAACAGCAGATGCTCTCATGTGCCTTCCAGGTGACAGAGGAAAAAGGATCTCTGCAGGTGGTCTTTGGAAAGAAACCATCGCCTTGATGATGCCCTGTTTTGGACTTCCTCACAGTCTCAACTGTAAGCTAATAAATTCCTATTGTTCAAAGTTAACACATTTCATGGTATCTGTTTAAGCAGTCTAGAAAACTATAACAAGTACTGTTCAATTACATAGGTATATCACAATTTATCTAGTCATCAATTGATGGATATTTGGATTGTTCCAAACTGAGGCAATTATAAATAAAATTCTAAGAGTATTTGAATATAAGTCCTTGTTTGGACATATGCTTTAATTTCTCTTAAGTACTAGACATATGACTGCTGGATCATATGATGTCATATACTCATGTACTAAATATATATTTATCTTTATTAAAACCTGTCAAATAGTTTTCTGAAATGGGTGAACCAAAAAAAGAACAGTTTTTTACATGCTTAATTACCATTTATTTATCTTTTGGTGAAGCTTTCAAATCTTGCATTGGGAGGAAGGGTATTTGCTTTATTATTGAATTGTAAATGTTCTTTATATTAATATACTCTGTACTAAAGTCCTTAAAAAATCAGATATCTGTTCTGCAAATTTTCCCAGTGTATGGCTTGCCTTTTCATTTTATTAATGGTGTCTTTTTTCTTCTTCTTCTAGTTAGGCTAGTAAAAAGAATTTATTGAGAAATGGGGGAAAAGGACAGAAATACCACTGAGATTTGATGTGGGCTCCTCTATGCAGACAGAGTCTCAATGCTGACTTTTGGAGAGCAAATTTTAAAAACTTTGATTAGTCCAATTTATGAAAATTTTCTGTTATAATTCATGCTCTTTTTTATCCTGTTGAAAAAATCTTTGCTTAACCCAAGGTAAAAAAATATCTTCTCCCATCTTTTTTTCTAAAATTCTTATACTTATTTTATATATGATGCCTGGTAAGGGTCATGATTCATTTTTCGCATGTGGATATTTTTCCAACATTATTTCTTGAAAAGATTTTCCTTTCCTCATTGAATTACCTTGGCACCTTTGTAAGAAATTAATTGATCTTCTATGTGTAGTTAATTTCTAGACTCTTTATTCTCTGCTATGATCTATATGTCTATCTTTACACTAATACTATACTCTTGATTATTTAATTAGTATGTATTAACATAAATTAATTCTAATGTTACAAGTTTGTTCTTTTAACTGCTACAGATATTCTAGTTCCTTCGAATTTTCATTGAAATTTTAGAATTAGTTTATCCGTTTCTTCAGAAAATGGAATTTTGGTGGGGATTATGTTGAATCTATGGATCTATTTGGGAAGAATTAACATCTTAACAATAGTCAGTCTTCTGATCCATAAACAAGATACATCTTTCCATTTATTTAGGTTTTATTTAATATGTCTTAGCAATTTTTTTGTAGCTTGCAATGTGCACGTCTTATACCTCCTTTTCCAGATTTATCCCTGCTTCATATTTGTTATGCTATTGCAAATGGTGGTTTTATTTCAATTTTCTTTTGTTCATCACTAGTAAATAGAAATGTAATTTTTCAACATTGACCTAATATCCTGTAACTTTGATAATCTCATTTATTAGTTTTAGTAGAACTTTTTTGAGATTCTTTAGGATTCTGAATCATATCGTCTGTAATAAAAATTTTATTCCTTCCTGTCAGACTTGTGTGCCTTTCATCTCTTTTTCTTGCTTTATTGCACTGATGAGGACCTCCAGTTGAAGAGAAGTTATAAGAATGGACATCCTTGTGTTATTTTTTATCCTGGGGAAAAGCATTCAGGCTTTTATCATTAAATATGATGTCTGATGTAGATTTTCCTTAGATGGACTTTATCATGTTGAGGAAGCTCCCTCTATTCCTAATTTGCTGGTGTGTATGCATATGCATGTATATATATATATACACATAAATACATGCATGCATGCATACTTTATTCATTATGGGTGTTAGACTTTGGCAAATTTTTTCTGTATCTATTGAGTTAATCATGTGGTTTTCTTTTCTTAATCTGTTAATATGATAAATGACAATGATTTTCAAATATTAAGCCAACTTTCCATTTCTAGGAAAAGGCTCTTAATATTATTTTAGTCCTTCTGCTTGCTTTGGGCTTAATTTGCTCTTCCTGTTTCCTAGAGTGGGAGCTCAGGCTATTTAATTGAGACCTTTCTTCTTTTCTAATATAAGCATTAAAGGTCTATAAATTTCCCTATAAGCACTGCTTTAGCTGCATCCTACAATTTATTAACATATTGTGATTGATTTAGTATAAACTATTTTCTGATTTCCCTTATGATTTCTTCTCTTGCCCACGATTTCTTTAGAAGTTATTTAATTTGCAAATGTTTGGGGATTTAAAAGGATATCGTTCTGTTATTTCTAGTTTAATTCCGTGTGGTCATGGAATATATTTTGTGCAATATCAATCCTTTTAAGTTTATTGAGACTTGTTTTTTCATCCATTTTATAGTCTATATTTATGAATGTTCCAGTGTATTAAAATAATGTGTATTCTGTTATTGTTAGGTGGAGCATTCTACAATATTAATTAGGTCAGCATCATAATGTGGTTCATGTCTTCTCTATCCTTACTGGTTTTCTGTCTCCTTTACCCATCAAATACTGAGGGAGGAGACCTGAAGTCTCCAGCTATAACTGAGGTGTGTCTTTCTCCTGTTTTTATCAGTTTTTGCTTTATATAATTTGAAGTTCTGATACCAAGTGATTACACATTTAGGATTGTTATGATCGTTTGAAATATCTCTGTTTTTCCCCTGTAAATATTTCTTATTCTTAAATCTACTTTGTTTTTAATATATTCACTTGACTTTTCTTTTGATTAATGTTTCTATGGTATATAATTTTCTATCCCTTTACTTCTAACTAATCTGTCTTATATCTAAATTGCATTTCTTGTAGGTAGCATATGATTGAGTCTTGCTTTTGTAATCCAATAACAACACCCACCTTTTTATTAGAGTTTTTGGACCTAATTAGTTATTAGTTCTTCAAATTGTTGGGTTTCCCTTGTTTCCTGCCTTCTCTTGAATTAATTGAATTTGTTTTATAATGGTTTAATAGCTATAAACTATTGGTCTTATGCTTTTAGTGGTTGCTACAGGGTTAGATTATGAATCTGTAATTTAGATCTACCTTCAAATATTATAGTACTTCACAGAGGTGTGTAAGAACTTTACAACAATATGTATCCACTTCCCTTCTCCCATTTTTTAGTGTCAATGTTGTCATATGTATTACTTCTATATAGTTTATAAACCCATAGTAGATTATTTTTTCTTTAAGCAATTAGTTTTTAAAGAGATTAAAAATGAGAACATTTACTCACATATTTATCAGTTCTAACAGTCTTCATTCCATTATGTAGATCCAACTTCCCATCTGGTATTTCCTTACTGCCTGAAGAACTTCTTTTAACATTTATTGTATTGGTTCTGTGCTAGCAATGGATTCTCTCAGCTTTTGAAAAGTCTATATTTTGCCTTCATTTTTGAAGGTTTTTCTTTGTTGTTTTGTTGTTTTGTTGTTTTGTGTGTGTTTCTTTTGTTGTTGTTGTTGCAGGATATAGAATTCTGGGTTGACAGGTTTTTTTTTGTTTTTTTTTTTAAGATTTATCTATCTATCTATCTATCTATTTATTTATTTATTTATCTCCCCTCCCCCCCCCCCCACCCCGGTTGTCTGTTCTCTGTGTCTCTTTGCTGCGTCTTCTTTGTCCGCTTCTGTTGTCAGCGGCATGGCATGGGAATCTGTGGCAGGCTGCACTTTGTTTTGCGCTGGGCGGCTCTCCTTATGGGGCGCACTCCTTGTGTGTGGGGCTCCCCTACACGGGGGACACCCCTGCGTGGCACGGCACTCCTTGCACATCAGCACTGCGCATGGGCCAGCTCCACACGGGTCAAGGAGGCCCAGGGTTTGAAGTCCCAACCCCCCATGTGGTAGACAGATGTCCTAACCACTGGGCCAAGTCCGCCGCCCTGTTTTTTTTTTCTTTCAGTACTTTAAGTTCAATTTTCCTCTAGCTTTTTTTAGCTTCTGGTGAGAAGTCTGCTGTCATTCTTTGTTCTTCCATATGTAAAGTGTCTTTTTTCTCTGGCTGTTTTGATGCTAACTCCAGGCTGTATGTGAATATCAAATGGGAGGGGAGAGGATGGGAAGCTAGGATCAGTCTTAATAAGATCTGCTTTAATCACCACTATCACCTGAGGGGTAATAAATACTGTAGCTGTAGATGAGAGGGCAAGAAAGTCTTTTGGTGGTCAGGAAGAGTAATACAGTAAGAGGAATAAGACTTCTAATTTTTCATTTCTCAGAAACATCCATGGGAAGCGGACTTGGCCCAATGGATAGGGCGTCCGTCTACCACATGGGTGGTCACAGTTCAAACACCAAGCCTCCTTGGCCTGTGTGGTGAGCTGGCCCATGTGCAGTGCTGATGCGCGTAAGGAGTGCTGTGCTGCGTAGGGGAGCCCCACACGCAAGGAGTGTGCCCCATAAGGAGAGCCGTCCAGTGCAAAAGAAAGTGCAGCCTGCCCAAGAATGACACCACACACACGGAGAGTTGACACAACAAGATGATGCAACAAAAAGAAACTCAGATTTCCAGTACCACTGATAAGGACAGAAGCAGTCACAGAAGAACACACAGCAAATGAACACAGAGAGCTGACAACTGGGGGGGGGGGGTGTGCGGGGGAGAAGGGGAGAGAAATAAATAAAAAATAAATCTTAAAAAAAAAATCCAAATTATTTTAAACCTCCTGAGGAAGCTGTTGTTCAGATTGGAGTAGGAGCAGGTGCTGTGGTATGAACAAGGAAAATACTAAAACCATGAATAGTTGTATTTCTTCCAATCTGGTTCAAGACTGAACTGCTAGGTTCCTTTTTCCAAACCAAAAATAAGTTACCTGCTCTCTTTCCATGTTATTCACCTTGTCACTGAGAGCTAAGGAGACACACTTAATTGTGACCATGAGGCAAATCCCTCCAGAAGATGGTTTAGCCCTGGCACCCTATGATATATGCTCATATTTGAACCTGGTGAATGATTCCAATAAATCTATACCACAATCAATAAATATAACTTCCTTTTACTTTAGATGAGACAAAAACGATGCATGACGTAGAAGATAAACCATATTCTTCCAATCCTCATCACAGAACCCATTCTTCAATATCTATCTCATACCATATACAAACACTTGAAGAGTCAAGAAATGGGATACCAAGGTCATCATGTTAAGGCTGAACAAAATCACAGCCAAAAGCATGTGCTCAAGAGCCATATTCTCTGGGCCCCTTACTAGCTGTATGAGCTTAAGAAAGTGACTTAACCTGTCCAAGCCTCAGTCTCTCCATCTTTAAAATGGCTATGTTAATGGTTCCTACCCTAAAAGATTGCTGTGAAAATGAATGAATTCATGTGTGTAACACACTCAGTGTGCCTGGTACATGGCAAGACCCCTCCCCAAGTGTTAGTTGTTGTTGTTATTATCTGTTGAATCCTGAAAAGCCTTAGGTATCTCTCGTGTATTCATCTACCTGTACCTCCTAACAGTTTTGATCCTGACTGTTACTTGCCATGTACCCTGATCAAAGTTATTTAATCTCTCTAAACCTCATTCTCCCTTTCTGTAAATTGGGTATAATAATGATTACTTTTGAAAATATGTGTGAGGATTAAATATAATCTTTTTAAAGTGCTTCACATGTGAATATCTTTGGAGAAGTTTTTGTGACTTGGATTTTCTTTTATTTTAATTTAGTAGATGCTGGCATGTTTAAGCACTGAGCATTACAGTACTTAAAGGTTTGCTGCATTGTGACACAGAGAAGACAAGTTCAAAGCAGTCTTGGGTTTGGATATAAACACAAAAGGATACCCATCCCTGGGAGCAGGGCATCTAAACTCTAAAGGTAATTTTTCTTCACAACTGGCTAATATAGGGGATTATTTCTGAATTATTTAATATGGGGGTTCCAGGATTTAAGTTTAATACTGAATTTGAGGAAAATTTTTTTCTACAATGCTACCGCAGAGCACTAAATAATCACTATACTAGAAGTTAACATATCTCTTCATAATGGAAACCATTTAAAAACATATCCCTTTATTATCAACTGCAACAAATACTGAAATCATTACGCTTTGATATAGAAATTAATAATGCCAGATACAGAAGTGTGCTTAGATTTCCTCCAACCTTTCCCCCTCCTCATCAGTTTTGATCCCTCTCACTGTTTTCTCTCCTTAAGTAGAAATGGAGTTCACTGTAGCCTGGAATGTGCTTTCAAAAAAGTTGGTTTCCACCAGAATGCTTACAAACCAATAGTAACTTACATGTAATTGGGATCAATGAATGGTATTTGAATGAATTTATTTGGTCTTTAAAATGATGTCTTTTGTAGTGAAATTTCAGCTGACTTCTAATCAAGAGTTGCTCCCAAGTTCTCATTAGCAACAAGGTTGGGAGGTGTTTTTTTTCTTTCTGGCAGAATAAAATCAGCATGTCCTGGTGAAAGTGAAGGGAAAGTATAATCGATGTATTTTTGAAATGCTGCCCTGGTTTCCTGTAATTCCTCTTCCAGGAAATCTTTCCAATTTGTCATGATTCCCAGTTGTTTCGCTATGGATAGCAACTCCCCTTGAGTGTTAACCAGTTTATCCATCACATTTCCAAGTGTAGCCTGATGTGTTTTCTCTGCTTCTTGAAGCACTTCCTGAACCTCTTCTTGCTTCTGCCTCTGAGTCATGCCATAGTAAATATTCATTTCATGTTCTTTTTTCTTTATCAATTGGGTCACACTCCTCTTCTTGTCCTTCATATCTGACATACCAGCACTCATGAGTTCCTCCATGGCCTTGCTACAAATGATAATGCAGATTTGTAAGAGGGATTAGCCACTAAAAGTAAAATGACTTTGTCCTACACTACATATGAGAACTCATCACACTGTTTAGATGAGCCACCAGTCTCAGGTTGGCTGACACAGATAAGCTTTGGACTGAATTAGCTTCTTTTTTTTTTTGAGGTACCAGGGCCAGGGATTGAACCTGGGACTTCGTATGTGAGAAGCCAGCATTCAACTACTTGAGCCACATCTGCTTCCCTGAATTAGCTCTTAACAATAAAAGAAACAATCTCCAGAGCAGAGAGACTGTCTCTCTTCTTCCCTGCTGTGGGCTGAAGGGTCTAATGGCAATTTTAGGGACCTGAGTCCACCTTGACCAGAAAAATATGAACCAAATGTGCTTATAAGTGAAGAATGAGGTCAGAGGTCCAAATCCCTAGGGAAAGTATCCCTTTCAATAAACCCAGTTACTTACCTTTAACCAGAGGGAATAAACTTGGGGTTCACAGGTTAGATTTAGTTCTAATCTTGATTTCATCTAAGAATGACTCCAAGACATTGGTCCCACACTTTTTGTCTCACGACCCCTTTACATTCTTAAATTATTGAGGACACTAAGGAACTTTTGTTTTATGGGTTATATCTATTAACATTAACACTATTAGAAATTAAAAGTGAGATGGTTAAAAATATTTATTTGTTAATTCATGTAAAATAGCAATAAATTTATTATATGTTAATAAAAATAATATATCTTTTATGAAAAATAAGTAATTTTCCAAAAGAAAGAAACAGTTGGTGAGAAGCATATCATTATTTTACCTATTTTGCAAAACTCTTAAAAGTCTGGCTGAGTAGGAAAATAAGCTGGATTTTCATATTGCTCATATTACACATCATACAGCTCCTGTAAAACTTCACTGAACACTCACGAGACCATGAGAAGGAAAAGGTAAATGACATATTACTATTATTAAGAAAATAGCTTTGACATCATGGATCCCCTGCAAGGTTTTTAGGGACCCCAGTAGGTCCTAGACCACACTTTGAGAATCATTCCTGTATGAGTTCAAAGACCTTTGGTTATAGTATATGTAATTATGTGTAATTTATAGCAGCCAACTGTATTGACTTCTTATCATGTGCCAGGTGGGCTGATGAACATCCTGTGACTGTATTTACTCAATGATTCCTCAGAACAAATTCTATAGTGGGGAAGTAGGGTGATATATGGGAACTCTGTATTTTCACCATGGTTTTTCTGTAAACCTATAATTTCTCTAATAATTTTTTTAAAATTCTATGAGGTAGTTCTATTATTATGCCCATTTTACTCAAGAGAAAACTGAGGTTCAGAGGTTAAATAACTTGCCTAATTAAATAGTAAAAGTGACAAAACCAGCACTGCAACCCAGGTAGTATGAATACAGAACAAAAGCTCTTAGCTACTGTGTTATACTTTCAGTGGATGTCTGTGGTTAACCTAGTTTGAGCAGAATCTCTAAAGAACTGGGAATAAAAAATCTGCAACTGTTGGATTCAAATATTTATGGTTGTTAGTAAAAATCCTCCTCCTTTGTCTCCTAGTCTATTATAACCTTTCCCAGATTTACCACTTCCCATGTTTCCTCTAAGATGTGATTCTCTCAACTTTTCTGATTCTTTCCACTTGACCAGCAAACCTGACAGGCTCCCTAATCTTGAGGTAAACATTGTTTGTACTTCGCCTCTCTAGCTGCTATGCTATTGCTTTCCTGCCTTTTATCCCTGAATAGGCTACATCCATTATCGAAAAAGGGTGCTAACATTTGTTGAGTATTTTCTATGTCTTGGGGTCTGTGCTAAGCATTTCATATACATTATCTCATTCATTTTTCACAATAACCCATTGAAGCTGGTACTACTTTTATATAATACCTATTATTGTTCTCATGTAACAGTTGAGGAAGTTGAGTCTCAGAGAGATTAACTGTTCAAGAGGACACAATTTGTCAAGTGTGTGAGTTCATGCCCTTTACTATTTCTTGCTTCAAGAGTAATCAGAGATCACTGTAAATGATTGCTCAGGAGACTGAAAAATGAAAATAATGTTTTAGAATTGTTATTCTTTTATCACTAAGTGATATAAATCCTGTTGATAAAATTTTGAAATACATAAGTTATTATTTAAAGAGTGGTTATGGCCAGAAGTTTAATTATTTTCAAAATAGTGTAATGTGTGTCTATGTACATCTAGGGATTCAGTCTGACATTTTATAATATAGGCTCTGGAGAATAAAAACAGGTTACAAAATATAAATATAATCTATTAGGCTCTTGCGGTAAAAATAAAGCATGGAAAATCCATACTAACAACTGATTTGTCCTTTGCTCCCTTAAGGCTTCTCTTAGCTTTCTTTCTATTTTGGGAGGCTGTTGAAATGGTACAAGATACACTGCTCACGGATATTAAAAAAATATCAGTGGGCGTTCCTTCCAGTCTATTTGCTAAGCAAACTTTTCGTTTTCTGTGTGTATGTTGCTTAAGAGCATAATTTTCCACCTCTTGTCTGTATCCATCAATAAAAATCCTTGATCTTGAGATAGTAAGGAAAAGCGCTTCATTTCTCCACAAGCAATTCCTAAATTATGAAAGGATCTGTTCCCCAAATTCTTTCACACATAAGTATTTGGAGCAGGGTTGAAGTAGCAGATACTTGCCTAGTTAACCCACAGTAAGTTATTAATCTATTTTTCACTTGAACTAATGGACCATTAGCACAATTTCAGTTGATCCTAACCATTGGGCTTATAAGGAAAATACATTCTGATTTTCTCCCTGGGATAATGGGAATCCTTTACAGCCTGGTCTGACAATAGGATCTGTGATAACCCTAGCCTACTGCTGTAAGCATTAAGAGGTTCTGGCAGTAGGATTGGGGTGGTGGACCTCCATAGGCCAACCTTCAGTGCACATTTATATTTGAGGGACTATTAATATTATCAATACCTTCCCTTGGCCCCATCTCATTATACCTCCCACCTTCCCACCTCCATGGCTTTTGAGGATTGAATGCTCAAGACTTAATCTTCATTCTTGTGAGTGTGAACCCATTTGTAAATAGGATCTTTGAAGATGTTATTACTAAATTAGTGGACTCATTTGTAATAGGATCTTTGGAGAGCTGATTTAGATGAAGACAAATTAAAACAGAGTGGGTCTTAACCCAAATAACTGGAGGCCTTATAAAGAGGGGAAATTCAGCACAGTCAGTTAGAAGAAGTTGGAAGCAGCCAGGAGTCAGAAGAAGCCAGAGAGGAGAGTGACATTATCACATGACAGGATTGTCACAGAATTCTACTAACCCCAGTAGAAAGCAGGGCCTTGCCAACATCTCAATTCTAGACTTCTAGCCTGTAACAGCATGAGGCAATGATGCTGGCTTAGGCCAACCTCTTGTGTTGCATTTGTCATAGCAGCTTTTCTCGCACATCTCACATCCCCTTTCACAAAGAGATCTCTTCTCTCTAAGACTCAATACAGGACTAACTTTCCCTAAGAACCCGACTGCTCTACACATCCCACCACTCTGGGCTTGACCTCCCCAGGACTTTGAGCTCTTCCAGCACCAATGTGTTGTTTGTACAAGTACAGTCAAGGCTGGCTCTTATGGGGCAGCCATGTTTTAGTTATTTCATGTCACATTGAGGAAGGGCCCTTATTTCTTTGGGCCAAAACTTCAGTGCCACATCCACAGAAGGTACTTGATAAGCTCGGGTGACATAGACAACCCTCTAGATAACTCAAGTAACAACTCTATCTGTGCAATGCCATAGCAGAATGGGAGGTCACAGCTTTGGTGTCATAAAGACTGGAGTTTATGTCCTCTCCATGTGACTAAGCAGATTGCTTAGTCTCTGTCTTAAACTCAGGGTCTCTATGATATGGAGGCTGATAGAATCCCTCAGAAAGGGTTATGAGAATGAAATGAGGAGTATACCAAGGGGCTTGCATGCGCTTGGCATTGAATAAAGGGTGGCTGTCGTTAGGAATTATAGCCATGACTACAGAGATTCCCTCTGCAGTCATGCCTTTGCCTTGGGTTAGAAAACACTTAGAATCTGTCATGCAGAGATTTTTTTTTTTAGCTTCTAGAGAAAGAGCCCATTGTCTCCTCTGTAGTCTGTTTAGAATATAATCACCTCAATCTACAAAAAAGTTTACTGAATCTTTAACAATTTTCTCATTATATGTAAGTGTTCTGAATCCTTAAACCTTGAAAGTTTATGGCCAAATAAAAGATCTACAATGAATTCTAAACAGTTTCTGCAAATGTTCTAAAGAATTCTGGAGTTGAGCAATTTTTGGAAAGAGGATGCGATGTGCCACTGTGGGTTCAGCTGACAGGAACTAATTTGAGCCACTTATTCACTAAATATTTAAAGAATATCTTCCATGTACCTGGGTCTCTCCTGGGCACTTGGGACACATCAGTGAACAAAATGGTCATTCAACTTAAATATATTTAAGCAACAGACATGGCAGCTCCCTAATCTTAGTTTAATGATCCAATAAAAGGTCATCACTGAAAACCTTCCATTCACATGTCACTGAGGCAAGGCCAGAGGGGCAAAAGCAAGAGAGCAGGGGAGCAGGAGATTGTAGAGATTGCAGCTGGAGGAGCAGCGAGAACTCCTGCAGACAGGCAAGAGAAGAAGTGATGGGAGAAGGGGATGCTGTCTTCCACTGCATTGGAGCACAGCTCATTCGAATTTTACCCCCTTCTCCAACCACCTCCCGAATCCTTTCACACTGTGCTCTTTTATCTCCACTATGATTTGTATAGTCTATGCATGTAGGGTACCACTGAAACTGCCACTGATGCAGCCCTCCTTAGCAATCTGCACCTGCTGCAGGCTCTACACAGTCCCAAGGAGCATGATTTAAACTGCTAATTACATATAAATGTTTCTTAACTCAAAAGCAGAAGGGATAGCCCCAGACTAGGAGGCCAAATAGGGAAGTTGCCATCCTGGTTCTGCTGCTACAGCTGAGTGATCTTGGGCAGGTCACTTAATGTCTGGAAATTGCAATTTTCTCTTGGACCTGATAATTCCTAAGGACTCTGATGGATGTCCTGTGAAAACTGGTTGGTTCCATTAAATGTTCCTTATATATATAAAGATGGTTACCTTGGTATTCTTAAAATATATGAGTGTATGATATGATTTATGTAAAATGATTTGTCATCATGCCCATATATATATAACAAAAGGGTACGCAAGGATAAAGACCCCATTATTTAAAATGATTGTCTCTGGCAGGGAAGGAGGGTGTAGGGAAGCAATGAGTCAGGACTTACAGTTTTTGCTCTCTATATTTCCATAATGTCAGCTTCTTTTAAAGCATGTGCTACTTGTGTAATAAGAAAAAGGCCAAATAGTAACACATTCATAACAATGCATGATCTAGCCTAGAGAATGTGACAGTTGACTTTTATGTGTTTATTGAGAAATGTCTCTTGATTTCTTTCCTCAGCTTCTCAAAACTGATGATACAGAATGAGAGACACAATAGTAATTACCTCTTGGAGAGTGGGGAGGAAGGAGACATGCTTGGGGAAGAACACAGGGGAGGCTTTAGAAGTGTTGGCAATTTTTAATCTCTTCAAGTGGGTGGTAGGTTCTTGAGTATTCATGTTATTATTTTTAATTAAACCACATATATACACATTCTAGAATATATTCTTCTATATAAATGATATATTCCATAATAAAAATTTAGAAATGCAAAAACTGGGCAATATCCACATAAGCACCTTAACCTTATCCCTTTCTCCAATTTGATTTTGATAGAGTAAATTACTAATTTGCAAGTGTGTTCTCTGGAATACCTTCTCTGAGCCTGGATTTCTTCCTGGGCAATCCGTTTTTCCTCGGCCCTGGCTTTCTCCACAGCCTGGACCTTTTCCCTGTGGCACTCCATCATAATCCTTTGGATTCTATGGACCATACGTTGTTCTGCAGCCAAGTTTTCTCTCTTCATTTCATCTTGCATGTTTTTATGCATCTCTATTTTGGCTTGAATGGCTGCTTCCTTAAGAAACATGAAAACTACGTTTAGATGTTACAGCTTTGATGCTCAAATCTGAGCACTAAGAGGTTATTTAAATTATTGTTCATCTAGATGATGGAATATGCTCCTGTTAACACTGACGATTTAGAAGACTAAACAACATGGAAAACCTTCATTTGTATGAAACTAGATATAACCAGAAAGGTACAAACTAGTTAGCACAAATATACATGCAGATAACACTGGAAGGGAATATGAAAAAAAAAGTTGGGTTGGAAGGGTAGGATTAAAGGTCTTTTTTCCTTGATTGTCCAAGTATTCTATAGTGTCATATTATCTTTATACATAATTGGAAATACATAATATATTCTGCCTTAGGAAGTCAGTCCTGGAAATGGCAGAAATAATAACTATGGCTCCTGAGTATTATAGGTAGGAGGGAACTAGACACTCAGGCAGAAAATAGTTGTACATTTTTGCGGTCACAGGAACCTGCCTGCCAGTCCCCACCATCAGTCAAGCAGTCCAACTTCTTTTCGGTGTTGAGGGGTTCTTTCTCATTAATGAAGGGGATAGGAGCAGGTGCTCCACTGCCCCAGAGTAGGGGGACCTGACTCGAGGAAAACAGACTCACAAATAGTCCTCTTGGAAAGCCCTGCTGCCATTTTGGAATTGCCTACTACTCCATGGTATGCCAAGCACTCTTCTAGGCAAACATGAGAAGGCTGGGATCCATCTTTAAGGAACTCACTATCTAGTGGAAGAGACCAACAACCTATTTGGACAATAAGTGTTGTAATAAAAATATATGCGGGGGGAATGGATGTAGCTCAAATGGTTGAGTGCCTGCTTCCCATGTATGAGGTCCCAGGCTCAATCCCAAGAAAAGAAAAGAAAAGAAAAGAAAAAATATATACATGGGAAAGGAGGAAAAATGAATTCTGCCCTGGAGTTTCAGACTTTTCATTTGAAGGTAAATTTTTGTCTCAGTTTTAGGAAAAATGTCCAGAGAACATAAAGAAATCAAGTTATATCATATAGTAAATTAGTGGAAGAACTAGGAATAGAAACCAGGGTTCTTACTGGATTCAGTTGAGGGGCCCTTGGTTAAATTACCTTTTAAGATTAGGGCTTTGATTGGACCACAGCAGTAAGGTGTGATTCAGGTTGAATTTCTGCCCAATGTAAAAGGACACTTACTCAAAAAGATTTGGTAAGAGAGCACCATAGATGCCAGAGGAGAAAACTTTGTCATGCATCATCAGAAAAGAAGAAGTCTCAAACAGCTAAAGCCCCATGGAGAGATGAGCCATTTGCCTGATAGCTTACAGAGAAGAGACCAGGTAGAGATCAGTGACGATCTTGCTTCAACATGAGGAAACTAACTTTGGTGAGAGAGCAACCTTAAGTTGGACTCTTTCTGGCCTTGTAACTGTAAGCTTTTACCCCAAATAAATACCTTTTATAAAAGTCAACAGATTTCTGGTACTTTGCATCAGCACCCCTCTGGCAGACTAATAGAGTTGGTATCAAATTAAATATGATTGTTATATCTTTAAGATGTTAATTATAGCCCTATGGTAACCACAAGGAAAATACGTGAAAAATATATCCAGAGAAGTGGATACAGCTCAACAGACAGAGCTTCCGCCTACCATATAGGAGGTCCAGGTTTTGATACCCAGGGCCTCCTGGCCCATATGGCAAGCTGGCCCCTGTGGAATGCTGCTGCTTGCAAGGAGTGTTGCCCCACACAAAGGTGCCCCCCATGCAAGGAGTGGCCCCCCAGGCGAGGAGTACAGTCCCTGCGCAGGAGAGCAGACTGCCCAGGAGTGGAACCACTCACACAGAGAGCTGACACAGCAAGATGATGCAACAAAAAAGAGACACAGAGAAGAGACAATGTGAGACACAGCGAACTAGGGAGCTGAGGTGGAGCAAGAGAATGATCACCTCTCTCCCACTCCAGAAGGTCCCAGAATGGGTTCCTGGAACTGCCTAATGAAAATACAACAGACACTGAAGAACACACAGTGAATGGACACAGAGAGCAGGCAACGGGTGTCAGGGGGAGGGGAGAGAAATAAATAAATAAATCTTTTTAAAAATCTTAAAATAAAATCTAGTTTTAAAAAAATGAAGGAAAAAATTGACAATCCTACCTTAACAACAACAGACTTTAATACACCATTTACAATTATAGATTAAATATCTAGTCAGAAGATGAAGGAGCATATACAAGAATTGAACAATGCTCTAATCCAACAAGACCTAATAGATAAATATAGAACACTTAACCCAACAATAGAATACATACTACTCCTGAGTGAGCATGGATCATTCTCTAGGATAGACTGTATTTTAGGTCACAAAACAAGTCTCAATAAATTAAAAAATATTGAAATCATACAATGTACTTCTCAAATCACAATGGAATGAAGCTCGAAATTAATAGAGGAAAAAATGGAAAATTCATAAATATGTGGAAATTAAACAATATACTCTTAAATAATCAATGGGGTTAAGAGGAAACCACAGGGAAATTAGGAAATATTTTGAGGCAAATGAAAATGAAAATAAAACACACTAATACCTATGGGATGCAGTAAAGGCAATAATGAGACAGAAATTTATAGCTCTCAATGTTTACACTGAAAAAGAAGAAAGACTTCAAATCAGTGGCCTAACCTCAAAATTGGAATAACTGGAAAAAGAAGAACAAACTAAACCCAAAGTGAGCAGAAGGAAGGAAATAATGAAGATTACAGCAGAGACAAATGAAATAGAGAACAACAAAAACACAATAGAAAGAATTAACAAAATCAAAAATTGGTTCTTTGAAAAGTTCAATAAAATTGATAATCCTTTAGCTAGACTGACAAAGAAAAAATGAGGATGCAAACAATGAAAATGGGGACATTATTACTGATCCTCCTGAGATAAAAAGACCTTCAGGAGGATACTATGAACAACTGCATGCCAATAAATTAAATAACTTATATTAAATGGACAAACTCTTAGAAACACATCAACTGCCTACACTTACTCAGGAAGAAATAGAAACTCTCAACAAACCAATTACTAGTCATCAAAAACCTCCCAGCAAAGAAAAGCCCAGGATGGCTTCACAGGGGAATTTTACCAAACATTGCAAGAAGACTTAACTTCAATTATGATCAAACTTTTCCAAAAAATTGAAGAGGACGGAAGATTCCCTAATTAATTCTATAAGGATAACATCACCCTCATACCAAAGCCAGATAAAAATACCATAAGAAAAGAAAACTACAGACCAATATCTCTTATGACTATGGATACAAACATCCCCAACAAAATATTAGCAAACCAAATCCAACAGTATATTAAAAGAAGTATACACTATGATCAAGTGGGATTTATAACTTGTATGCAAGAGTGGTTCAATATAAGGAAATCAATTAATGTAATATACCACATTAACAGAATGAAGGGGGAAAAATCACATGCTCATCTACTTGATGTAGAAAAATCTTTACAAACTCCTACACCCCATCTTGATACTTAGAATACTAGGAATAGAAAGAAACTTCCTCAACATGATAAAGGGAATCTATGAAAAACCCACAGCTAAGGTTCTACTTATTGGTGAAAGCCTGAAAGTTTTCCCTCTAAGATTACAAGCAAGACAAGGATGCCCACTGTCACCAAAGTTGTTCAACATTGTACTGGAAGTTCTTTCCAGAGCAATTAGGCAAGAAAAACAAAAGTCATCCAATTTGAAAAGGAAGAAGTAAAATTTTCCCTATTTGCAGATGACATGATGCTATATATAGAAAATCCTGAAAATCCACAACAAAGCTCCTAGAGCTAATAAATGTATTCATCAAAGTGGCGAGGTATAAGATCAGCAGCTGAAAATCAATAGTGTTTCTATACACAAGCAATGAACAATCAGAAGAAATCAAGAAAAAATTCCATTAACAATAGTATCTAAAAGAAATGTTTAGGAATAAATCTAACCAAGGATGTAAAGGATTCATTTACAGAAAACTACAAAACATTGTTAAAAGAAATCAAAGAAGACCTAAATAAATGGAAGGGCATCCCATGCTCCTGGATTAGAAGACTAAATATTGTTATGATGTCATTCCTACCCAAAACAATTTATAGATTTAATACAATCCCAATCAAAATTTCAACAACCTTCCTTGCAGAAATGGAAAAGTCAATTATCAAATTTTTATGGAAGGGTATGGGGCCCCAAATAGCCAAAACCAAAAATCAATTCAAAATACATCAAAGACCTAAATATAAGAGGCAGAGCTATAGAACTCCTAGAATAAAATATAGGGAAGCATGTTCAGGACCTTATTTTAGGCAATGGTTTCTTAAACTTTATATCCAAGTAGAAAAAAATAGATAAATAGATAAATGGCACCTTAACCAAATTAAAACCTTTTGTACCTCAAAGGACTTTATTACAAAAGTGAAATGGCAACCTGCCCAATGGAGAAGATATTTGGAAACCACATATGAGATAAGGGTTTAATATCCAGAATACAATAAGAAATTCTTAGACTTAACAAATAAAAAGACAAACAACCCAATTTTAAAAATGGGAAAAAGACTTGAATAGATATCTCTCCAAAGAAGATATATTAAATGGCAAGAAAGTACATGAAAAGATGTTCTGCATCATTAGCCATCAGGGAAATGCAAATGTCTGTTGTTAATAAAACAGAAAATAACAAGTATTGGAGAGGTTGTAGAGAAATAGGAACACTCATTCATTGCTGGCGACAAGGTAAAATGGTGCAGCCACTGTGGAAGACAGTTTGGTGGTTTCTCAAAAAGCTAAGGATAGAATTACCATATGATCTGGCAATCCCACTTCTAGATATTATATACCCAAAAGAATTGAAAGTGGGGACTTGAACAGATATTTGCACACCAATGTTCACAGCAGCATTAAAGTAATCATGTTGAATAAATAAGCCAGACACAAATGGAAAAATATATGATCTCAAGGACATGAAATGATTAGAATAATCCAACCCATAGAGTCAGAATCTAGAATACAGGTTAGCAGGTGACAGGGTGGGGATAGAGAATGGGAAGTTAAGGCTTAAAATATACAGGGTTCCTATTTGGATTGATGGAAATGTTTTGATAATGGATAGTGGTAACGGTAGCACAACATTGTGAAGGTAATTAATAGCATTGAAATAGACATCTAAATGTGGTTAAAAGAGGAAATGTTAGGTTATATATATGATACCAGAATTTAAAAAAATATCTATGGAACTACACTACACAGTAAAGCCTAAGCTAAACAATGGACTATAGTTAATAGTACAATTATAAAAATATACTTTCATCAATTTTAACAAATGTTTCATGCCAATGCAAGATGTTAATAATAGATAGTATATGAGAATCCTGTATTTTATGCATGATTGTTCTGTAAACCCACAATTTCTCTAGTAAAGAAAAAAAAAAGACACATAAGTATAGAAACCTGTAAATCTTTCTCATGTTCCTCTTGCAGAAGCTGAAGTTGAATTTTATGTTTGTTATTTGCTTCTTCAAGTGCTTTTTCCACTGCTTGTTTTTGAAGTTCATTAGCCTTTGAAAGAAAGATTCCATTTATCTATTAAAAACTGAGAAATAACATTGTTCTAAGCAGTGTGACTTATCCTGCTTTTAAGAACTTTAATTCCCTCCATCAAGTCATTTATGGCATTCTATTTACAACCAGATGTGGGGACTGGGAGATTGAGACTTCTGTTAAGTGTCTGGGATCCAGCAGTGAGCCCTGATACATTCAAATAGCCTTTATGACACTCAGTCCCATTGGCAAGCTAGCAAGGATTTTGGAAAGACATGGAGTAGAGAGAGGATGAAGGGGAGTGAGCCATGAAGAAGCATTTGGGGAAAAAGCCACGGAGTCTGGAGGTGTTAAATGCTTCACAAATGTTAGTAATGGAAGAAATTGTAGTAATGATGTGGAGAAAGTGGCCATGGCAGCTGCTGAGGGTAGGGAGAGGGAAGAAGAGATATGATGTGGGGGCATTTTCAGGACTTGGAGTTGTCCTGGGTGGTACTGCAGGGACACTTGCTAGACATCGTAGGTCCTGCCATGGCCCACTGGGTGGACTGGGTGAGAGTGTAAACTACAATGCAAACCATTATCCATGTGGTGCAGCAGTGCTCCAAAATGTATTCACCAAATGCAATGAATGTGCCATGATGATGAAAGAGGTTGTTGATGAAGGAGGAGTGGTGTGAGGGGGGTGGGGGTATATGGGAACCCCTTATTTTTTTTTATTGTAACATTTTAAAAAAATAAAGAGAAAAAATTTTTTTTCACAAATGGCCTACATATTAAATGTTAAGCAATAATAAATGATTTACCACAAGGATGTCCTCTTGGTTCTTTGTTTGTTTTGGTTTTAATCAAATGAGAATAAAAGGAGCAGGAATCATCCATTCAGGTGGAGTAACTTAGAAGGAAGTTTATGATGATGCGTGCTTCTTCCTAAGCACCTACTCTGTGCCACTGTGTCAGGCACAGTATTGCACTGAACCTTCTCAACAATCCTAGAGTGAGGGTATTATTATCCCTCTTTCACAGATGAAGGAGCTGAGACTAAAGAGAAGGCTAAGGAACTTGCCCAAGGATCCTCAGCTAGCCAGGATTCAAGGTCAGTTCTGACTTCATAGTCTGTGCTTGTGATTATATGTTATAACATTGTTTGGGATAGTCAAAAAATGAAAGAACTGTAGAGATGCATTTTATATTGACTTTTAACTTAATTTTACCTGAGCCCACACTTCAGCTTTTGCATTTGCAATACGTTCTTTGAGTACAGCCTCTTGAAATCTCTCTTCTTGACTCTGAATATTTGCCCCAATATCTGCATATTTGAAGAGAAACAATCACAAACATCCCCAGACTGTTTTCTGGCTTTTCAATTCACCAATATCTAGTTGGGGCTATTTAAGACATATATCCTTTTAGGAGACTTTGATCTTTTCTTTAAGGATATCCTTGAAAGAGTAAGTTTCCCCGATTAGGAATGAACTCACAGCACTCTTAGGCTCCCCCTGTTATACCCAATCCATGTAACAGGCAACTAGAGAAGTAATGCAATATGCAGAAAGATGGCATATTTTGTACACTCAAAGTAGAACAGCAACTGAACGTTGAAGAGATATTAGCATATTATACAGCTCCTCTCTGCCTGGCCCTATCTGGATATTGGTCCCACCTCCATCAAGAGAGCAGTAGCAGAAGTCTTCTTTAATAGGGTACATGCCTTGGCTAAGTATGCAGCAGTTAAAATAGGGGTAGCAGTTACAATAACAACATTTTAATTTAGCACTTCTCTGCCAATGATCTCATTTGAGTCCCAGATAACAATAAAGTCTCTATCCAGGCAGGGAAATAAAGCCTAGGGAGGCTGGAGGACCACTGGATATCAGATAGCTAGAGACAAAGCTGGGTCTGGAGCTGAGAAGTAAGGTCTCTGAGCTAGGCACTGGGATTTTCCCCTTCTCCCTCCAGAGTGGGTTGTCAGAGATAGTTCAAGAACTTTATGTGGCTGATAAGCCCTTGGAATGCCGAAACCACAGATGCAGTGGTCTTTCTCTCCAATCTAACGTCTCACAGTACTTATTCATCATTCCGCTCATTTCTTACCTCCCACATTTCTTGAATTAATTATTCATACGATTAAGTCTTGATGGTCAAGTCCCTGAAATTAGAGAGCACATCTTATACAGCAGTGTCTCTCCTGTGGTGCCTCACTTGGTGATGCAGATAAAGAATTTGTGGGCAGGCGGTGGACTTGGCCCAGTGGTTAGGGCATCCATCTACCACATGGGAGGTCCGCGGTTCAAACCCTGGGCCTCCTTGACCCATGTGGAGCTGGCCCATGCGCAGTGCTGATGTGCGCAAGGAGTGCCCTGCCACACAGGGGTGTCCCCTGGGTAGGGGAGCCCCACACGCAAGGAGTGTGCCCCGTAAGGAGAGCTGCCCAGCGTGAAAGAAAGTACAGCCTGCCCAGGAATGGTGCCGCACACCGAGAGCTGATGCAACAAGATGACGCAACAAAAAGAAACAGATTCCCGTGCCGGCGACAACAGAAGCGGACAAAGAAGACGCAGCAAATAGACACAGAGAACAGACAACCATAGTTGGGGGGGGGGGGCGGGGGGAGAGGGGAGAGAAATAAATAAATAAATCTTTAAAAAAAAAAAAATTTGTGGGCATGTGTGTGTTTGCCCAGCATCTCTTCTCTCCTTCTGGCAACAGGACCCACTTCTCTGAAGAACTTTCCTCCATCACTTCAGGTTGTTTGTTCTGATGGGCTGTGAGTTACAGTACCCAATCTCCTTGGTCTGTTCCATCATCCCTATTCTCTAGCCCACAATAATTGACCCAGAATTGGGCATATGCTCAAGCTTGGCCAATCAGGTTCTTCCCTAGGATTTTATATAAGGATGTAAGGAGAATGCAGTTCTTTTTCCTCTGGGGTTTCTAGACACCTGGAGCTGTATGGGTTTACAATTCCTCCTTTCCCTGCTGCTGGAGGAAGCTGGCTGTACTAGGAAACAAGTAGGCCAGCTCACAAAGACAGGCGTGGATTAAAGTCCCTGAGGCCAGATGCCCCTTGGATTTGGATGTCGAAAGTCAAGAAATTCCCCTTTATGCATAGTCTAGTCTGAGTTATGTTTCTGTCACCTGCAACTGGAAGTACATATTTGGTGGCAATGATTCCTGCAACTGGAAGTACATATTTGGTGGCAATGATTAAGTATCTTGCTACTAAATCATCAATGAATCTAAAAACGCAGAACAGTGAATACTATGGAATAGATGGACAGATACTGCACAGGCTCGACACTGTATAGATAAAGTTATGAAAGATTTTCTAGGAAGAAATTGTGACTAGACCATCAAATACTGAACTATATAACTTGAAAATGTTATATAAGTGTAGGTTGTTATTACCCTTTTTTATGCTTAAATACCATTACTCCACACTAATTCTCAAACCTAAAAAGTAGTATAATAGGATCCCTGCAGAGCTTTGAAAAAATACACAAACTGAAAAAGGAACAGATTATTGATATAAACAACTTGGATCTCAAGGGCATTATGCGGAATGGAAAAAACCAGTCTCTAAGGGTTACATACTGTTTGGTTCTATTTATATAACATCCTCCAAGTGATAAAATTACAGTGAAGACCAGACTAGTGGTTGCCAGAGGTAACGTTAGGGAGAAAAGGGTGGTAACACAAGGAAATTTTAGGGGAGTGATGGAATAGTTCACTGTCCTGATTATGGTGATAGTTATTGTGGTGATAGTTACACAAAACTATATGTGGTAAATCTCATAAAACTATACCAAGGGAGAAAAAGCACACACAGTAAGGTCTGTATCTAAGTTAATACTATTGTTCTAATGACAATTTCCTGGTTTTGACAATGAACTATGGTTGTGTAAGATCTTCTCAATGGGAGAAGCTGGATGAATGCTCATGGGAATTCGTGAGTCTTAAATTATTAAACTATGTAAACAAAACAAAACAAGACAAAACACACACATGCTGAGGCCCCTCTCTGGAGATTCCAATCTAGTGGATCTGTGTTGGATTTATATTAAATCTATTGTATCTGTTTGGATATTTGTATTAAAAACAAAAAAAAATTTAAGTTCTACACTGATAGGATTAAGAACTACTGCTGTATAAAATACTTACTAGATCATAGTCATTTCACCTTGCTTTAGAATTTACTTATAAAGAACAGAGAGTACATTTAAGCCATTTGACTTAAAACAGTTTCCTGATAAATACATGTTATGAATATAAAGGATTTTTTAAAACTAGATAGATTTAATTTATTCACTTAATGTTTGAATTCAGATAACCTATAAGGCATAAGTAATCAATAAAAGTATGTCTAAAAATAGAGATAAACTGTCTTGGGCATAAAAAGTCAAATCATTTTAGAGATTATAATTGATAATACTAAAAATTTACTAAAAGTTAAAATCATTTTGGTATTTACAGATTTTTAGAGGGTGATTCCAATGTGATCTCCATCTTTTTTTTTTCTCTAAATGCCACCACTCTCTAGCTTGTTATATTTTTAAAGCTTAGAAATCAAATTAAATAACCATTAATTTATCATGTAAAGGAAAGGAGAAGCATGTGACAGTCCTTAGGAAAAGGAAAAGGGTCAAAGTCAGATGGAAAACTCTGACAGGGACAAAGGAGAGAAGGAAACATAATTTGATTTGCTTAACAGAGATGTATATATAGTAAATATTCTATTATCTATATGTATCTATTTTTACATCAACAGTGGCTAATTAAATATCATAGTTTATTTCACCCATTCACCAGGGTGTGATTTAGTAAGATTTCCTCTCCTACGCTATGGAAAGTGCCCAAGTATGGGAAAAGGAGTAAAGAAAAAATATTGTCTATTATTAGGTGCTGTCTTTATAATAGGCACAGCTATTTCATTAAACCTCACAATAACCTGCAAGGTAGGTATTATTATCACTATTTACATATAAGGAAACAGATCAAGAGGCTAAATATCCTGTCCAAGACACACAACTGGTAAGTATAGAAGCTGGGATTCCAAACTATAGACTCACTATGCCAAACAGATGTCTCCATAAGGACAAGCCACTTTGATTCCAGAAGAGCTGATAAAAATCTGGATTTAGGAAGAATGACATATAATGCTACCAAACGTTAGAACAAAGGAAAACATTAAAGTGACTTACCCAGTATATCTTTGTGAGTATAAAAGCGTGTCTTAAACGGCTTGTATTCATGGATCCGTTTGAAGGTGTCCCCAATAGGGGCTGGTGGAACTATTTTATTACAAACAGCACAGCAAACAAAGTTTGTATAATTTGGATTTCTGATCATAGTTAAAATTAAGATTTCTTCTACTACATATAATTAAACTATTCTAAGTATCAGAAAAAGTAGCTTTAAGAAAAGCTGGAAGTTTAAGGAAGCTAAAAGAGGTTCAAGGTTTTAGGACAATGCTAGATGCTGGTAAGCATTAAATGATCTGCCATGATTAGATAGTGGTCATGTGCCTAACATTAAAGAATGGCACTGAAAGCCTCAGCCATATAAGATATGAGTGCTGGATTTGGGAAGATTTAAGAAATTATCCCTTCCCAGACTCTAACATCAAGTTGTTAACATACTTAGCAACAGTTGCTAGGTAAGACAAGCTTTGCTCACAAAAGCAACTTGAAATAATGACAAATGGGAGCTGGTGCAGCCTTTCGGTTTCTCAGATGCTTACTTTTAAATGGTTTAAAGAACTGATTTCTTTTAAGGCCAGCAGTGCAGTTTCTTAATATTTTCATGTTACTTACAAATGTGACATTGTGGAGCCATGGCAATAAAACTGGGAAATATCATAGCATTTGTTCCTGCGATAAGTTTTAATTGCCCATGTCATCCACAACTGTTCCCAGCAGGACTGATTTTATAGTGAATCAATGCCATCAATGAGATTAATTTCATAGAATGCACACAGGGACCTGAGCTAAGTGTGCCACAAAAGTTATCCTGTAATATCTTCACACATTGTTACATTTATGTTGACTCATATGACCTGATAACTGCTTAAGGCCTCTGCAAAATGGCACCAGATTTGATTTCAAGAAAAGGGTTAGTTGCATAGGAATACAAAAGAAATGAATTGCTACTGAGAATTGAGACTACCGCCGCCACAGAGATTAACAGTATGGACTGAGAACTGAGGCCACCTGTCAACATGACTCTTCCCCAGTCTTTCCCAGAAAGTAGGGTGACCAAATTGTCCTGGTTTGCCTGGCACTATCCCAGTTTTAAACCTAAAAGTCTTGCATTCCAAGAACCCCCTCAGTGATGGGCAAACTGGGACTGTTACTTACTGTACAGAGGATAAGGCTGTAAATCAATAAATAACTTCACTGTTTGCTTCTGGAAATTCCTGAAAACCAATTTATCAATCAGAGATTACTGATCTGGGCAAACAGCTCTTCTGGCAGAACAATAGATTTACTCCTGAGGCCAAAAAGATCACTTATTGACCAAGTTTACTCAACAAAACTTGCTTCAAGACCTAATCTGTCTGTGAATTTTGCCCAATCTCAATCAGACTCCCCCATTGAAAGACCCTCCTTTAACTATTTCAGCCCAGACTCTGAAACACTGGAAATGTCTTCCCCTGACCACCTCCTTCTGAGACACAACTGACTTCATTAAAGTGGCATTTCTCCCTTAGGACAGAAGGTTTCTTAACCTTAGCTTTGTTTGCTCAATATATCTCTACATAATTTTGTCTCAAAATACAGGAATGTCTCTGTATTTAAGACTTCAACATCTTTTGTTATGGCTGCTTCCTTATTAGATGGATGTTTATACATAAGAGGTATTATGGTATGGTGAAAAGATTACAAGGCATTAGAGCAAGGAGATCCATGTTCCAGTCTTGTCTCTGAGAATAACTGTGATCTTGGGCAAATCTCTGAACCGTTTTCAGCCTGTCTTCTCAACCATGAGCTAAAGGGATTGGACCATGTGAAAGTCAACGTTCAAAATCCTGTAACTATTTCAAAGATATTTTATTTTTGGTGGTTACAACCTCATTCAATAGAGAATGGATGAAAATATAGAGACAAAGCTAGATTGTACTATAACCTGTAACCACCTTGCATAAAGTATCATACTGATTCTTCCTTCACGATATTTTTCATAGCTGTGTGCCTGAATGAATTTTCTGCCACCTTAGTTTGATCACAGATGTTATGTAGCTTATGGTTGCACAAGGTGCAGTTTCTGCTGCTCTTCTGTGCTGTAATAATAGTTCACCCAATACTGCCCCACTGACAAATATCAACATACTTTGTTGGATAGTAAAAGAATTTTAAAAGACAGCAATGTGACAATAAATGCTAGTTGCAAAACAGAAGAATCCTAGTTTTGTGACAAAGTACACAGGGAAACCAAAGCAAAATGTTTTAAGATTTTAAAATTTTTAAAAATTTATCTTTCCCCGACCCCCGGTGTCTGCTCTCTGTGTCCATTTGCTGTGTGTTCTTCTGCCTCTACTTTGCATTATCCAGCAGTACTGGGAAACTGTGTCTCTTTTTTGTTGTGGCACCTTGCTGCATCAGCTCTCCATGTGTGCGGTGCTACTCCTGGGCGGGCTGCACTTTTTTCATGCGGGGCAGCTCTCCTTGTGGGGCACACTCCTTGCACGTGGGGCACTCCTCCAAGGGGGCACCCCTGCATGGCATGCACTCCTTGTACGCGGCAGAACTGCACATGGGCCAGCTTACCACGCGGGTCAGGAGGCCCTGGGTTTGAACCCAGGACCCTCCATATGGTAGACAGATGCTCTATCAGTTGAGCCACGTATGCTTTCCAAAATGTTTTAAATTGAAAGGTATTTTCTCTCATGTAAGTGCATTTTAAACTGTATGAAATGTACTATACACAGAGACAAAGTAAATATTAATAAATATGTAGGACTTGTAGTAAAGAATTTGTTTGCATGCAGATAATCTCAATTAAACTTTTTAATATCTAGAAATCAAACATAACTGCTTTTTCATGTATGCTGCATAAACACAATAAAGAACTAGAAATTAAAACTAACATTATAATAATAAACTCTGCCTGTGCTGTGTTACTTATAATAATGAATGCTACAGAACTGTAGAGATGGGATTTATTACTACCCCCAATCACAATGGTTTGGAGAATGGGGCAAATACCTGGAAATGAAACAGCCCTGGAACCTGTCAGAAAATTTTTAATTATATAAGGTAAACTCAGGATAGTAAGACCTTTTCTTGTCTACCAAATAATTTTAGTTTTTAAATAACTATAATAACATTTTAGCCTTATGTTTACATCACTACCGTGAGGGTGATTTGCAAAAAGTAAATTAGATAACATTTCGCTGTAGTCAAATAAGAGCATCATTCCTCAGATAGTGAACAATTTTTTTTTTAAGATTTATTTATTTTTTATCTCTCCTCCCCCCACCCAGTTGTCTGCTCTCTGTGTCCATTTGCTGTGTGTTCTTCTGTGACTGCTTCTATCCTTATCAGCGGCACCAGGAATCTGTGTTTCTTTTTCTTGCGTCATCTTGTGAGCTCTCTGTGTGCGGCGCCATTCTTGGGCAGGCTGCACTTTTTTTTTGCACTGGGCAGCTCTTCTTATGGGGTGTACTCCTTGCGCGTGGGGCTTCCCTACACGGGGGACACCCCATGTGTCATGGCACTCCTTGCACAAATCATCACTGCACATGGGCCAGCTCCACACAGGTCAAGGAGGCCCGGGGTTTGAACCATGGACAGGCGGACGCCCTATCCATTGGGCCAAGTCCGCTTTCCATGAACTATTTTTTTTAAACCCCTATTACTTTGGGTTATTCTCTTTTTTAATCTTTATTTTAGTAGGTGAGTGGGGAATTTTTTTCAATTAAAATAAAATTCTGGTCCAAAAATGGCTGAAATGGAAAAACAAAATATACAAACCATCTGTGACTCTGTAAAATATATTTGTCAGAGTTAACTCAGTTTTCATTTCTTACACCTAATGCAGACTGCAGGCTTTAAAATTACCATTTCCTTTTCTTCACAAATAGTGGCTCTATGCCAGGAAGAAAATGAACATTTCTTTTGCAAACAGCAAAACAAAAATAAACCCTCAAAACAGCTTCTAATACACAATTCACTTTAGAGTACTGGGAACACCATGCAAATTTAAGAGCACTGGATACTTTTCTTATACAGCACTTTATTATTTGAGAAAAAACAATTCATTCTCATGGCATTTTTGTAAGAGGATTTAATAAAAGAAAAATACTGAGAAACTCTTACTCCGGAAGAAAATGAGATAATGGCTACAGCTTTGAAAGGACAAAATTTAATACAGTGGTCTGGTTGGAAATGCTGTCTTCTTTCCTCAATAATATATTCTATAACAAGCATGATACTGTGCACTCATGAAGTCTTTCACTTGAAGATTTCCGAGCCCTTATTAATGCTGCATCTTCAATAACCAGCACTATTAGTCCCACTTAGATGTTTTCCTCCTCATGTAACTGTGTCCTTCACTATCAATAGCTTCATAGAGGTTCTTTTTATTCTCTTGTGTTGCATGTAGATAACCAATATAAGCCACACAAAGTGAAAGGGTTATCAATCCAAAAGCCATTACAGGTTTGTTCTGTCAAAGAAAAAAGAATTATAAAGTTTCATTAACACTAATAATTTAAGGAGACCTAATTATTGTTTGCACTTTCTCTTGACATGCCAAGTCTTTATTACCACACTGGCATTCCTATGGCATTATTTTCCATTATAATCATTTAACCAATTCCTTATTCAATGAACTCAACTCCTGATTATTTAGAGATTCTAGAACATTCTTGCAGCTTCTTTTCCAGTCTTCTTCCCATCTACAGCCTAGATATCTCAGACCTCCACCCTCAGGAAGGTGAGGAAGGTGACAACTGGGAGAGGAGTCGGGGGAATGAGAATTGTGGAGGCTCAGAATATTCAGTGTCATTTGTGTAATGTGGTGAAATTGCTATTTGCAAACTTCAAATTAGTTCATTTTATTTAGGGAGTGAAGAATGATATATATATATATATATATATATGCTATCCTTCTCTCCCAAGTCATGGATAACAATAAAACGCCTTTCACAACATACATTAAGGAGAACAATGATGGCCACATGTGACTCTTATCAAGGAACTGTGCTCTGTTACCTCAAGAAATGTACAGTGATTGCAACAGACGTTATGGTATCCTAATAATTGTGGTTTATTGCTGGAAAGTCCAAGACCCTAAGAAGCAAAATGATGTAGCTTTGAAATTTTTTAAAAAAGTTTTTAAATACAAGAAAGATGTTTACAACTCCCGAGAACTGTTTTGTGTTGTCTATTATACTTTGTGCTAAAAAAAAAAAAGTAACATGGGACTGTATAACATAGTGAAACCTCATGTGAAATAAGAATATGGGTAATATTTTTTTTTTAAATTTTTTTATTTTTTATTGACTTTGTAATAATATTACATTAAAAATATATATGTGAGGTCCCATTCAACCCCACCCCCCCACCCCCCCTCTCCCCCCCCCCCAACAACACTCGTTCCCATCATCATGACACATCCATTGGATTTGGTAAGTACATCTTTGGGCACCTCTGCACCTCATATACATTGGTTCACATCATGGCCCATACTCTCCTCTATTCCATCATGTAGGCCCTGTGAGGATTTACAATGTCCGGTGATTACCTCTGAAGCACCATTCAGGGCAGCTCCATGTCCCGAAGACACCTCCACCTCTCATCTCTTCCTGCCTTTCCCCCTACCCTTTGTCCATTATGTCCACTTTTCCCAATCCAATGCCACCTCTTCTATGTGGACACTGGATTGGTTGTGTCCATTGCACCTTTATGTCAAGAGGAGGCTCAGATTCCACCTGGATGCTGGATGCAATCCTCCCATTTTCAGTTGTAATCACTCTAGGCTCCATGGTGTGGTGGTTGTCCTTCTTCACCTCCATCTTAGCTGAGTGTGGTAAGTCCAATAAATCAGATTGTAGGTGCTGGAGTCTGTTGAGGCTCAGGATCTGGCTATCACATTGTCAGTCCAGAGATTCAAATCCCCTAAATATATCTTAAACCCCAACATTAACTGCACCTCCAGCACATTAGCATGAAAGTCTTATGAAGGGAGATCCCATCTGAGTCCAGATTCATCACACATAAACACCATTTCCAAAGAGGGGCCATCTGCCCTGGTAGTTAACCCCATCGGCCATGACCATAACTCCCATGGGTCTCTTTAGCCCTCAAAGGAACCAATATCTGGGGGTTGTATCTGCTTTATCTGTCTCTCTGACTCTGCTCAGTTGTGCATGAGGGCAAACCTTCTGCCAGCCTCCAGACTCTTTTTTAGAAACTCGTAGCCATATAAACTCATTTCTCCTTTCCATTTCCCCCTTACTTTAGGTCAAACAGCATTTTAAAGTCATGGTATTTTATGTAGACATGGATATTCTGCTGATCCGCATTGAACCTTCCGTATAAGGTCATTTTCCAGTTGCATCATCAGTTGGTAGTTGATAGTGGTCCCTCGTTGCCAGGGAGGCTCATCCCCGGGTGTCATGTCCCACGCTGGGGGGAAGGCATTGCATTTACATGCTGAGTTTGGCTTCGAGACTGGCCACATTTGAGTAACATGAAGGCTGACAGAAGGAAATTCCCAGGCACAAAGTTGCTCTAGGCCTTGTTATTATTTTGGGTTTATCAGCTCACAAGCATAGTCATTAGTATCAGGGGCTCACTGTTGAACCCTCACTCCCTCCCGGTCCCCACCACTGTACCTGGGAGACTGTCGCTGCTCCCCTAGGGACCACGACAGAGCACCACTGGCCAGGAACCCAGTACCCCCCCTACTGTGGTTTTTAATTGTTGCCACTATGAGTATATCCAAACATTACCATGCACCCTGGACATATGTTCTGTACAGCTCCCTGTCAGTCATATATCATCTGTCACTGGTATCCCATACCAGTATCCCTCCATTGCCATTGTTAAAACACTCTGTGATCCAGAACTCCCCGAAATTTGAAGCCCAATATAATGTCATGGTCCCTTACTAGGGAATGGCATATAGCGATGAGTTTAAAGGATAGATAAAGAACTTGGATAAAGTTAGATAAAGAACTTAGATAAAGAATGTTGACTTGAAAAAATTCCACATCCTATTTTTTTCTTTTTTTTTTTTTTTTCCCCCCCCCCTAATTATTCAGCTTTTCTTCACAGGAGTCCTAGACCACAGCAATGTATATATATAATATACAGCACTCCCACACATCCACCAGAAAACCTTTTCCCTTCCACAGTGATACTCTTACGCCCTATTCATATCATATTTACTTAAAGTGATGTACAGAGTCTGAGACATTAGCTTTCTAACAAGGTGACATCTGTGTTTACATTATGGTGCATACTTTAGGATACACAGTTCTTTACATTTTTAGTTATCCTATGTTTTACATTATGGTTTACATTATCAGTCTGTCATCTCCTATATGTTATGGTGTAATATTACATGTTTTATATCCATCCTTGTGTACTCTCAAGAAACTCCTCTCTTACCCCCCATTTACTTTGGTTCCACACATTTAACGTCCATTTTCCCTTCCACCTTGGTGCCCTCAGTGATAGCCAACCTCCGTTTCCTGAGGAGCCACTTCCAGAGATAGATGGAATAGTGTTCAGGGCCTAACTTGCTCAACTGCCCCAATGCCCTGGGAGCCACCCTTTCTCTCGAGGGATACAGTTCCCTCTATTGGATGGCATTAGTCCTCCCCAGGATGTGGGTCCACCCCCACTCTCACTTCTTGGGTTTTTACCCCATGGTGTCACCCACTCTGGCAGAATGAGCATTTAGACATTCCCCAGGAGCCCGTCCTGCATCAGACCCTCCCCTCCGAGCATTCTAAACAGGTAACCCTCTTTATTATATTTTGATATGATTTTCTCAGCATTTTACTCTCCACCAACACCTGACCCTCTCCTGGTTCGTATGCTACCCCTCCCTCCCCCCACTTTTGGGCAACGTTACCCACCCGTCCCTCCCCAGCCACCCTCAAACCCGCAAAGCCCCAAGCAAAGGCAACCCCTTGCCCCCCTTTTATCTCTTCTTTGTGTTCATACTTACCACCATCTCGTCTTAAATTCCACCCCTGCAGACATCGGCTCATATCCTTCCTCCACCCTCCGATTTCCTGCAAGTCTATCGTTCAGTCTCTTGCTATCTAGGGCAGCTTGTTTATTTCATATCATTGAGGTCATGTAGTATTTGTCCTTCAATGTCTGGGTTGCTTCACTCAACATAAGGTTCTCAAGATTCATCCATGTTATCACATGTGTTTGTAGTGTGTTTGTTCTTACAGCCGAGTAGTATTCCATTGTGTGTATATACCACATTTTATTGATCCACTCGTCTGTTGATGGGCATTTGGGTTGATTCCAACTTTTGGCAATAGTGAACAATGCTGCTATGAACATTGGTGTACATATATTGGTTTGTGTTCTTGTTTTCAGTTCTGCTGGGTATATTCCCAGCAGTGGTATTGCTGGGTCATATGGCAAATCTATGGCTAGTTTTTTGAGAAACCGCCATACTGTCCTCCAGAATGGTTGGATCCTTCTGCATTCCCACCAGCAGTGGATGAGTGTTCCCCTTCCTTCACATCCTCTCCAGCACTTGTATTCTTCTGTTTTTTTCATAGCTGCCAATCTTATGGGTGTAAGATGGTATCTCATTGTGGTTTTGATTTGCATTTCCCTGATAGCTAGAGATTTGGAACATTTTTTCATGTGCTTTCTTGCCATTTGTATTTCTTCTTCGGAGAAGTGTCTGTTTAAGTCTTTTTCCCATTTTTTAAATGGATTGTTTATCTTTTTATTTTCAAGATGTAGGAGTTCTTTATATATGCAAGTTATAAGTTTCTTATCAGATATATGATTGCCAAATATTTTCTCCCACTGTGTGGGCTCCCTTTTTACTTTCTTGACAAACTCCTTTGAGGTGCAGAAGGCTTTAATTTTGAGGAAGTCCCATTTATCTATTAGTTCTTTTGCTGCTCGTGCTTTTGGTGAGATATTCATAAATCCATTACCTATTACAAGGTCCTGTAGATGTTTCCCTACACTGCTTTCTAAGGTTTTTATGGTCTTGGCTTTTATATTTAGGTCTTTGATCCATCTTGAGTTGATCTTTGTATAAGGTGTGAGATGGTAATCCTCTTTCATTCTTCTACATATGGCTATCCAGTTCTCCAGACACCATTTGTTGAATAGGCCACTCTCTCCCAGTTGAGAGGGTTTGGTGGCTTTATCGAATATTATGTGGTTGTATATGTGAGGTTCTATATCAGAGCTTTCAATTCGATTCCATTGGTCTATATGTCTCTCCTTATGCCAATAAGGAATATGGGTAATATTGCACATATAAGACTGTTTTTACAAAATATTATACTTTGTGACACCTGACACTGTTAGACCCTCTTTTTTGCATTTTCACACTAAACAAGCCGGACTTTATTAGGGAAGTATGAATGCATAACAATAATTTCAGTTTTTCCTCTATTCAATTAGTATTTTCACTTGTCAAACAGTCCAGCAGGAGTACTATTTCAAAATTTAATCTTATCAAAAGAATAACAGTCAAACATTTTACACTTGGTTTGACATCTAAGAAAGTCCATGAGTTCAGAGCAGCTTAAATTTGTAATCCTTGAAATACTTTTAGCAATTAAAAGATATTAGTTCAATGTTTTTAAGACATTTTACCTTGATTTAATGATTTGATTATGTTGACCTATTTAACTTTGCAACAGTTTACAATAGCAACAATGTTAATAAAATTCTAATCAAAGTTCAACACACTTATATTTTTATACTTTATAAATTGATTTCACCTACATGTATTTAAAAATTAAATTTATATCTATTTAAAAATAAACTCCATCAAATTAAAAACACTCACTAATTTGCAACACGAGTATAAATGCTATCTCCTTAGCAGCATACAAATGTGTTTTGGAATTTTTCACAAAATGTTCGTAATCTCTCTTGGATAAAAATGTTACTGAAAAAGGCTGGGTAGGGGTGTGGGGAGTGGGGTATATGGGAATCTCCTATATTTTTTAAGTGTAACATTTTGTGTGATAGATGTATTTTTAAAAAATAAATAAAAAACATATTTAAAAAGTAAAATAAAATAAAAAGGCTGGAATTGCAGTCTGTAAGAATGCTCAAATTTTCACTTTATTTTCATTGTTTCAATGGAAGGTCTTATTTATCTAATAGTACCTAATCAAACAATAATAAATCCCTTCAAATTAATGTAATTATTAAAATGGCATTTTAAATAGCTTGAAGAATTGATCCATTAAAGTACAACCATTTTCCATTATAATTCTCTATAAAAATACTTAGTTTTGTATTTAGTAAAACAGCATTTAAGATTTTCCTTCCACATGCTTTCATTGAGAGGTCTTATTAATCAACATAAATTTACATGAGAAAATCAAATCTTACAGGAAAAGAAAAACTTTCTATATCTGATAGCCTAGTTAGATAAAACATAAAGTCTTATTCTGGACATATTTCTTACAGGTTTAATGAAAAGCTCTGGATTCACAGCTCGAAATAAAGTTGTTGTGCGAACTCCTCTGAGGCCGTGGTTTTGAAAGTCTTTCTCTTTGGGTGGTTCATTTTTAAAGGTTGTGGGCTCACGTGCTGATGACATCTTGATTAATGATGATTATTACCTAAAAGCAAAATAAAGACATTTTCTCCTTCATAATGGTGCTTCTTTGATAAACCTCTTTAAAAACTCTAACTCTTACATTTGTTCATTTTTAAAATCTAGTGATATATACCAAAAATAAGTGTCACTTATTTTATTACTTTGTATAATGCAAACTTTGTAAATGGTACTTTATGGTTTTGTTTGGTAAAATGTTCATTATTTTATTTTTCACCTCTTAAAACAAACCAGTGAGGTGAACAAAAGTTGTTTTCCTACTTCTACAGAAGTCTGCAGAATTGTTTGCTGCTCTGAGTCACAGTATATCCTGTTTTACAATAGGGGTATGAGTACAGTTATCCACACCCTTTAGTTCCTTCCACACCTTCAGCAGTCCTCCCCAAACACCAATCTGAGATATTCCTTTGTTCAATATCTTCTCCTACAACTTCACTGCCTTTGGCTAATTCCCCTTCATCACCCTCTATTTTCCTTCATTGGCTCACCCCTAGACGGTTAGCAACTCTCCAGGAGGGGCATGCTCTTCTTTCTTATCAATTTGAATACCTTTTTTCTTTTTTTCTCTGCTAAAACTTTTTTTTTTTTTTTTTTTTGCTATTAAATTTAAGTGCGTCTGTGGTCTTCCAGGTTTTCTACCTGGATTGTCAACATTTGGGGAACATTTTTCTTTTCTGGGACTATTAGGCAAATGCTTATTCTTATAATTCCTGTTACCTACTACTAGGTGTAGGGACGTGGAGGTAGAAAAAGAAACCTTCCAAAGGCTGTGTATTAGTCAGTCAAAGGGGTGCTGATGCAAAATACCAGAAAGTGGTTGGCTTTTTTAAAGGGTATTTATTTGGGGTAGGCGCTTACAGATACCAGGCCATAAAGCATAAGTTACTTCCCTCACCAAAGTCTATTTTCACCTGCTGGGGCAAGATGGCTTCCAACCTCTGTGAGGGTTCAGGCTTCCTGGGTTCTTCCCATCCAGGGTCTTACTTCTCTCTGGGTTCAGGGTTCCTCTCTTTCCAGGGCTTGCTTCTTCCTGGGCTCAGGGTTCCTCTCTTCCCAGGGCTCCAGCTTCAGAATCAAACTCCAACATTAAATACATTCCAACTCTATCCTTTGCCACGTCTTTTATCTGTGAGTACCTACCCACCAAAGGTGGGGACTCAATGTCCTACTGGCATAAGAGGCTTACCTGATTACTTAATCAGCTAAACCTTTGAATCCAATATAATCTAATATGCCCAGAGGAAAAGATCAGTTTACAAACATAATCCAATATTTCTTTTTGGAATTCATCAATAATACCAAACTGCTACAGGCCAAAATTAATGACAATATAATAAAATTCTTTGGAGAAAGGCAACAACTCTCTTGTTCAATAAATGCTATAAAATAAGAGTCAAATGTTCATATATAAATATTGTCAGAAATTTCTCATTGAGCTGTTGCTTATAATATTCTTTATTCATTAGATACTCTATTTTACAGACTTTGTAAAAACAATATTTTTGTATTTCATTATATATGGAGACGACTAGATAAGTTTTTCAAAAAATGTGTTGAAGTAGTCACTATATATCCATCTATGCCACTTAATTGTACAAGTATCTTGACAGGAACATATGCTTGAGTGAAAAGGAATCTCCAGGTGCTTTTTATGCCTGCAAGGACTTCTGAAATGGTCACTGTTGGTTATCACTTCTTCCCAATAGATGCTATGGTTATCACTGTCATTGCTATCATCATCGTCACTTTGTTATATTTTGACATCAGTTGGCACTTCTGTAGCAATTCCACAGTTCTCTAATTCTTGAGAAATATTTAAATTATGGGTAGCCACAAAGGTAAAGATCAAAATCCAACTGGTTTGAGACAGTAGTGATTGAAGGTCGGTTTGGTGCAAATACCACGTTAGCTTGCAGTCTTCTTCCAGGTCAAACTTGGGGCTTCCACAGGAACCGTGGCTGTTTTCTGCCAACATTTCACTATTGTACATGACTTCACCAGACCTCAAAAATCATGGTGATGGCTTTCTTCATGTAGTTTTTCTGTTTTCTCTTCATCATCTAAACTGAGAAAGAGTTGCTTTAGCAACTGGCTTTGGTAGTGATTTTTGACTATGTGAATTATATCCCAATCTAATGGCTGCAGAAAGGCGTGTAGTTTAATGGGAGAAACTCAACACATATATGACCCAAGTATAGGAATGTGTTGTGGGCAGAGGAACTGTTTGTCAGCAAAAGGGCATTGTATTTTGCTGCTTTCACTCTCTTGTCAACGTTTCTCAGCCCTTCATTAAATAACTCTTGTCACACATGTATATTGGCTTGGTAATCATGGTGGAGCAAATCAAAGTTTCTGAAATACTAGGGATGAGCTGATTTGCCAATGACAGGTGGTCTCATCTTTCCACCCTGGATATATTATAGCAGAATAGAGCTGTCAAAATTCACCTCCTTGGCAAAGACCACCTTGGCATAAAGCATATGATGAGGTAACAACTAAAACATATCCGGTTCATCAGTACTAAAACCATCATTGAAGTTTTAGCCAGCAATTAGTTTGTTTTTATTTCTCCTGTGCACAAGCCACTAATTTCTCGTTTGAAAATGTTTTCCTCACTACAGGCAACTTTTGAAATAATTCCATACTGTGCCCAAAATCAGGCTAGCCAGTCCACATCTGCTTAAAACTCATCATGACCAAAAAGGTTGGCAAAATGCAATGCTTTCCGCTGAACAAGTAGCCCAATTAACATGCTCATTTCTTGCAGGAACCTCTCGATACCATATAAAAACAGCTGTTGTCAACATCACTAAATAGGACACCTCCATTTGCCTCCGCTTTAATCCCAGGATCTCCTTTTTTAACATTCTCTTCAATTTTGCCTTGATCCTTCAAAAATATGGACAATGTAGAGAGTGATACCAGATACCTTTGCTATTTCTCCTTTCGTGCAGCCAGAATCTACTGCTTCTACCACTTTCATTTTTTCTTCTAATGAAAACTTCTGGCATTTAATCCCCTCTAAGCCATGATGGTGCGATGAATGGAATGTACAAATATAGTTAATACTTTAAATAATAGGTGTTGACCCCCAGGTGCCTAGGCCTTGTGCTAATAACTTGCTTGAATGTGAATATGTGGAACAGAAAATTCAAAAATAAGCAATCATTAAAGTGAAAGCAGTATTACCTATAAGTAAGCTATGGTAATAAAAGGCTAGGCAGGAAATGTTTACATGGCCATGTTGTTAGTACTGAACTAAAACCTTGAAGTGTTCCATTAATTGAAACTAAGGCATTTGCAAAAAAAAATACTAGGAAGGGATTCTGGGGCCTGACCCAATAGAGATGGTGGAGTAAGATGCTTCAGGACTCTTTTCTTTCACAGAAGCTTTGAACAACCAGCAAGAACTGGCAGAAACAACTTTTTTCAAAACTCCAGAAAACAGTTAAAGGCTTAAATAAACAGGGTGAACACCAAATAAAAAAAAAAGCTACTTAAATGCAGTAGAATCTCATGGCATCTTGGCTGACCACTCCCGTCTCCTCACCAGCTCAGGGAGGAGCTGGTGGGCTGGGCTCCCAGTGCAGGTTCCTGGTCCTGGTTCTGAAGGGAGCAGAGTAATCCTCATGCAGGTACTAGGAGCATGTATGTCCAGTCTAATCTCTCTGGTGGCAGCTGAGTTACTGAACCAAGACATTTTGTTGCAGCTCCCCATCCCAGAAAATGCCCTGCATGTATAAAGCACCTCACAGAGCTCTCCAAGAGAACATTTTGAGAGAGCAGAAGTTGCTGCTCCCTGAAGCAAGGGATTTTGGCTGTAGGACAAATACAGCAGTGTCTGGCACTGAGAGCAAACCATTTCCCAGGGAAGAGGGGATATTTGTATTCATGTAAATCGGAATTCCTAGGGCCACATACACATGCCCAAGACAAGACACGTGCACAAAAAGGACCAGTGCAGTCCCTACCCTTTGGCTGGAAGCTATTCTCTAAATTTATGGTGTGGATAAGCCCTGAAGGAGAGCACTCCTACAGGTCAATCTCCAAAGACTGGGAAAGGTGTTTTCTTTTACTCCTTTTGTTGTTGTTAGTTCCTGATATTCAAGGAATGTTCTGTTATAACTCTAGCAGATAGAAGCTTAAGGTACCAATACCTCAGAATCAAAATTCCAGCAATAACACATTAAAATAACAAAATGTACAGTTTTCAAAAAAGATTAAAAAACATACAAAAAAACAGGAAGTGATGGCCCAGGCAAAGGAGAATAAAGCATTAGAAATCATTATTGAGGAGTATCAGACCTGGGACACACCAGACAAGGACTTTTAAAAAATGGTCCAAAAAAAGCTCAAAGAGCTAAAGGAAAACATGGACAAAGAACTAAAGGAAATTAAGAAAACAAAAGATTAGCACAAAGAGACTATCAATAGAGAGATGAAAATTATGAAAAGAAACCAAACAAAGCTCAAGTCCAGAGTAACAGTAATTTACAATTCCATAGAGGGGTACAAGAGCACACTGGAACTGGCAGAAGAAAGAATAAATGAATTTGAAGATAGGACAATTGAAATAATTTTGTCTGAGGAGCAGAAAGAATGAAGAAAAGTGAACAGAACTTGAGAAACCTGTGGAACACCATCAAGTGTATCAACAGACATATTATGGGAGTTTCAGAAAGAGAAGAGAAAAAGGGGCAGAGAGAATATTCAAAGAAATAATGGCTGAAAATCACCCAAATTTAATGAAAGACATGAATATATACATGTTGTTCAACAAACTACACAGGATAAACCCAAATAGATTCATTCCACAGCATATTATAGTTAAAATGTTGAATGCAAAAATATAGAATTCTGAAACCTGCAAGACAGAAGCAACATGTCACATGTAAGAAAGCCTCAATAAGATTAAGGGTCAATTTCTCCTCAAAAACCATGAAGGCAAAAAGGCAGTGGGATGACATAAAGTGCTGAAAGCAAAAAATTGCCAACCAAGGATTCTATATCTGGCAAAACTTTTCAAAAATGACAGATGATGGAGAAGCCAAAATGTCAAAAACATTTTTTAAATATTTTTTCATTATCTTTTATTATCCCAATTTTTTATTTTTAAATTTTTTTGTATTTTCTTATTTTTAATACTATCATTATTTCATTTTCTCATTAATTATATTTGGCTAATTTATTGGTTTCATTTTTTAAGACGTTTTGGATCATGGAAGGGTTACAACTGTGGGCAGGGAAGAATCATTGGTGCAGTGTGTCAGTGATGGGGGATAATTGGGAAGAAGTTCACTTGGGCATATACATAAGGCATATAAATGTGTTCAGATGTTCATGAGGCATTGTCATGGTCACTGGAGATTCACACAATAACTGAAAGAATATCAAATTCCAATCCTGGGGAGCTTTGCCACATTGTCTAATGGAACAGCAAGAATCCCCAAATACAGAGGCAATGACTAGCAAAGGAGGATGTCCATTGATGGGTCCTTGATATTGATGATTATGCTTATGAATCCTTACTCCTGAAATTGAAACTTAGCCTAGTATTATAGTATGCCTAAGAGTTATCTCCTTGCTGCTCAAATGTGGCCTCTTTCTAACCTGAACGCAGCATGTAAGTGAATAACTTCCCCAAAGCATGAGGCATGACTCCCCAGGATAAGCCTCCCTGGCACCAAGGGATTACTACCAAGCACCAACCAACAAAGCAACTGGAAAAAGACCTTGACCCAAAGGGGGAAAAGGTAAGACAAATGAGTTTATATGGCTAAGAAACTTCAAAGTGAGTCGGGAGGTCATTCCAGCGGTTATGCTTATGCACATCTCAGCAGGATCTCACTGACTGCCAAAGCATATACTATCCTAATTGGCGGGGCTCCTGAGGGCCCCAGAGATATCCAGACACTATAATCAGGGCAGATAGCCCAGGAGTTTGGTGCCTTGCCAGTGGGCCCTACTTTGGAATTTATGCTCCCCAGTGTGACAGAGTTGGACTCAGTTGTGGTTTCCCTACATAGGATTCTACTGTCCCTTCTATTTGAACCTATAATTAGTACTAGAGTTGGTAACTGTATGTCCAAGAGACTTGAATCTTTGGGCTGTCCGTGTGCCAGCTGGGCCCTGAATCTCATCAGAGTTGCAACACCTACTCACCAGTTCATTAGTCTCACCCAGGACAACTAACATGGAAGTGATGATGGACAAACAACATACCGAGGAACTGAGAGAGTCTGCAACTGCAAGCAAGAGTCCCATCCATAGGTCCTATGGGAACAAAGACCCCTCTCAATTAGAGGTGGAGTGGACATCACCATGCCAGAATCCTCCAAGATTGGGAAATTATATTCCACTATAAACTTACTGTGATCCTACCAATGGAAGAAATTATATCATTGATGTGGAGGCTGTGGCCAGTGGAGGTTTGAAGGCAGAGAGAGAGAATAACAGGTGTAATATGGGGGCATTTTTGGGAATTGGGAATCAGCCTGAATGACACTGTCACGACAGATATGGGCCATTATATATCTTGCCATAACCTACAGAATTGTGTGAGAGTATGTAAACTACAATGTAAACTATAATCCATGCTTACTGGCAATGCTCCCAAACGTGCTCATCAATTGCACTGAATGTACCACACTAATGAAGGATGTTGTTAATGTGCGAAAATGTAGGAGGTGTGGGGAGTGGGGCATGTGGGAATCCCGTATATTTTTTATGTAATTATGTAACATTTATGTAATCTATGTATCTTTAAAAATGAAACTGGCATTATTAAAAAAAAAAAAATAGGGAGAGATTAAGACATTCCCAGATAAACAAAAGCTAAAGAAGTTTGTTACCACTAGACTGGCTCTACAAGAGATGCTCAAAAGAGTAATGCAGGTTGAAAGGAAAGGACAACAGACAACAGATCAAAGCCATGTAAAGAAATGATAATCTCTTGTAAGGATAACAGATATGGGTAAACAGAAATGCAAGTACTATTTTATCTTTGGTTTGTAACTCCACTTTTTACTTGCTACAGGATCTAAAAGGAATATGCATAATATGTCAGAGAAATCAGTGGTTTTGTACTCAATGTAAAAACATGTAATTTGTGATAGAACTACACAAAAGCAGGGGAAATAGAGGGTTATAGAAACAGTTTATGTATATTATTGAAGTTAAGCTGGTATCAAAGCAACTATATTGTTATAGATTTAGGATGCTAAACTTAACTCCCATATTAACTACAAAGAAAATATCAGAGAATATGCAAACTCATAGAGACAGGTTACCATGGGTAGAGAAGGTACGGGAATAGGGAATTAATGCACAATGGGTGTAGGGTTTCTGTTTGGGAAGATGAGAAAATTTTAGTAATGGAAGGTGGTGAGGGTACTGCAACATTGTGAATGTGATTAATTCCACTGAATAGTAGGCTTGGAAGTAGTTGGGATGGGACAAGTTTATGTTATAGATATAGATGTTCACACACAAACACACACACAAAGAGCAATTAAAGAGACAATGACAATTAAACGCAATACATGATCCTGGATGGGATCTAATAGGGGAGGAGAAAAGGCTCAAAGGATATTATTGGGAACAGATGTGGCTCAAGCTGTTGAGCGGTCACCTCCCCCATGGGAGGTGCCGGGTTCTGTTCCCAGCACCTCCTGAAAAAACAAAAACAAATGAAAAAGCCAACTCAGGGAAGCCAATGTACCTCAGTAGTTGAGCAACAGCTTATCACATATGGGGCCCCTGGTTCATTCCCTGGCCCCTGGTACTTCAAAAAAAAAGATATTATTGAGACATGAAAAAACTGAAATATAGATTTTAAGCTTTATATCAATGTTAAATTTCTTGAACTTGATAATTACACTTAAGGTAGCTACATATATGAATATCCTTGTTCTTCAGAAATGTACATGGCAGTATTACATAATCAAGGAGCATGATGTATACCTGATAAGTTATATGATATAATATACAACCTACACTCAAGTGTTCAGAGAATAGATAGATGGATAGATAGATGGACTGACAGAATTATACAGCAAACGTGGCAAAATGTTAAAAACTGGTAGATCCAGGTACCTAGCGGGTAGCGATATGTTGGAGTTCTTTGTATGGGGTTTTATTTTTTTTGGTAACTGTCCTCTAAGTTTGAGAGTTTGTCAAATTAAAAATTTTTGTTTTTTTTTTTTTATTAGGAAAGTCTAAAAAAGCAAACACACAAAGGTAAACCAGAATCTGTCACACACAGCATTTCACTAGTTTTGGAAAATAGCTGCACATAAAAAATAAATATATATATATTTGGTTATGTTTGTAGACTGGTCTGTTCCTCTGGGAGTGATACCCTTTGAATATATTAGATTCAGCTGAGATGTCTTTGATTAAATTATGTTAAGATTAGGGCTAGCTGGGCCCTGAGCCTCAGCAGAATTGCAGCTCCTACTCTCCGGTTTGTTGGGACTTGCACAGATTGGCTAACAGGAAGGTGAAGACAGTCAACCACCACACCAGGGAACCACACTCCAAGCAGGAGAATCACATCCATCAACCATGTGGGATCTAAGCCCGCTCTCGATATAGAGGTGGAGTGGATATCACCAACCCAGGGTCCACAGGATGGAGGAATAAAATATGGATTAGAGTGAACTTACTGGTATTCTACTATAGAACTATAGTGACTAGTAATGGAAGAAACTGCACCATTGATCTGGAGAAAGTGGCCGAGGTAGTTGCTGAGGGCAGGGAGAGGAAAGTAGAGATAACATATGGGGACATTTTTGGGACTTGGAATTGTCCTAAATAATGGTGCAGGAACAGATGCAGGACATTATATATCCTGCCATAACCCACTGAATGTACTGGGGGAGAGTGTAAACTACAATGTAAACTATAATCCATGCAGTGCAGTAGTGCTCCAAAATGTATTCACCAAATGTAATGAATGGGCCACAATGATGAAAGAGGTTGTTGATGTGGGAGGAGTGAGGGGTGGGAAGTGGTTTAGGTGGGAACCTTTTATATTTTTTAATGTAACATTTTCTGTGATTTATGTATCTTCAAAAGAAAAATACAATTTATTATTTTTTTAAAATTAGGGCTTTGATTTGACCATGTCAATTAGGGCTTAGGGCAACTCAGTTTGAGTCCCCACCCCCTTGGTGGGCTGTATAAACAGATAATCAAGGAGAGAGAAGTGGATACACAGAGAAGATAAACAGTGGAAGGGAGCTCCATAGACACAAGAGGATCCTGTGGCCCCAAGAAGATGAGCCATTTGCCTGATAGCTTATAGCTAACCTTGTGAAGAGAACAGAGCAGCTGAGCCCGGAGAAAAAATATGAGCCCCAAAGGAAGAGATGAGCCCTATGCCAGCCTATAGCTGAGACAGGAAGAAACTGTGACCATGGCGCTTTAAGAGGCAAGAGGAAGGTTGAACCCTTGCAGATGTTGCCTGTCATCTTGCTTCAACACGTGACAATGGACTTTGGGTGAGAAAGTACCTCTTGTGGTACCCTGACTTGGACTCTTTAGGGCCTTGTAATTGTAAGCTTCTACCCCAAATAAATACCCTTTATAAAAGCCAACAGACTTCTGGTATTTTGCATCAGCATCCCTTCGGCTTACTAATACAGGCCCCAACATAAATAAATATTTTAAAAATAAGGAAGATAAATAGGCTGGCTTGTTAGAGAAATTTCACCACACTAAAATTAAAAGCAGCAGTGGACTTGGCCCAGTGGTTAGGGCGTCCGTCTACCACATGGGAGGTCCACGGTTCAAACCCTGGGCCTCCTTGACCCGTGTGGAGCTGGCCCATGCGCAGTGCTGACGCGCGCAAGGAGTGCCATGCCACACAGGGGTGTCCCCCATGTAGGGGAGCCCCACACGCAAGGAGTGCACCCCGTAAGGAGAACCGCCCAGCACAAAAGGAAGTGCAGCCTGCCCAGGAATGGGGCCGCACACATGGAGAGCTGACACAGCAAGATGATGCAACAAAAAGAAACACAGATTTCCGTACCGCTGACAACAACAGAAGCAGACAAAGAAGACGCAGCAAATAGACACAGAGAACAGACAACCGGGGTTGGGGGGGAAGGGGAGAGAAATAAATATTTTTTTTAAAAAAATTAAAGGGATGCTGTGATGCTGAATGTCATGAAATTCAACTTATGAGATATATTTGTAAAAACCATATATAATAAGAGTATGCTAACATGAATTATAATGGCTTAATTTTAGTTGCAAGATTCCTCTTTTCTTCAGGAGAACCTACATTTCCTTTGTAATAAATCAAAGAAATCAACAATCCAGGTAGTATTATTATACTGCAATTTCCAGACATCTACATTCACCTCAATAATGTACTGTTAATGCTAAACTCTTTAACAACAAATGACAATTAAAGAATACCTGGACTAGAAACCACTGCAAATGTTTACTGAAAGGGCACCTGCAAATTAAGGGATTACCTATTATAGTATATTTTTACAGATTTAATACACCACAATTTCTACTGTTCATGATACTTCCTGAAAAGTCTGAAAGTGTAACATTTTCCATTATATGTCACATGTCAATTTTTAGAAGTGGTATAATATAAGGTCCATTTTATTGCTGCTGCTTCTTTTATGAGCCACAGTTATTAACGATATTATAACAGTTCTCCACAAATTGTATAAATTTGTTTACACCATCTATCAAACTAATAAAGAATTTTTAACAATCACCTATACTTTAAATTTTAAAATGCAGGCCACCCAGGTCAAAAAGGATCATAGTAGCCAAGAATTTGTTATAAATAACTGTAAATTAAAAATAACTAGGTTGTCCTGTATTGCTTCACATGCCTGGCCCACCAGCTGTAAGCATGTGCTTGCAGCAGAAATTAAAAGAGTTGGTTGAAAAAATAAAGAATGTAGAATGCAAAACCTTAATCATTTCTTTACAGATGTGGAAACCATCAGTACTTCATGGGAAAACAAACCTCAACTTCAAAAATAAACTTTTAACCTAGAAGTAAAAGCTCACTAGCTATTTTCAAATGCAGAACTAATATAAGACCAATTTTTAAAGCTGCAGAATATAACTTCAAAACACAGCAACAACCTATTCTTACATTACCACTCAAATGAACTGTACCTAAGATAAAAATATCTAGACATTTCTCCCAAAATTTACTAAGTCTCTCTATTGCTTTCCCCAACATGTTCTTTCTCTCCCACTCCCTCCCCCTCACCCCCAACTTCAGGTAGTTAGCTCTTATTTATTTGCATATGAGCTATACTCACTTTATAGATCTTTTCCTTTTTATTTTTAAAGAAGTTTTAGATTACATAAATGTTGCATTGAAAATATAGAGGATTCCCATATGCCTTACCCCTCCCCCTCCCCCATTTTTCCCCACTAACTACATCTTCATTAGTGTGGTACATTTGTTACAATTTATGAACATACTTTAAAGTATCACTCCTAATCATGGTCTATAGTTCACATTATGGTTTACACTTTGCACTGCACAATTTCATAGGTTTTGACAAAAGATGTTTATTTTTAAAGCTAGGGAAAAAACTCATTTATTGTGCTAAAATGGAAATCAAACAACGCACACACACACCGACACACACTATTAGAAGAGATGGAAACTTGGTATGGCACTGCTCCTGGCTAAGTAATTTGGTGATCTGTGTGGGTGCCTCTTAAAAATACTAAGTCAGGCACCTGAGTGACTGCACCTGGCTGTGGAATCTGTCCAGGTGCCTTATGTACTGCCTCTTCATTTTCCCATTATCACCCACTTCTTGTTCCCTTATCTGGCTATGATAAAAACTTGTTTTTAATTTTTAAAAATTAAAGAGTAGAATATTTCATACCTGCCTATAAAAAAAGATCTAAACTAACCTGCATTTCACTTATGTCCCAGAATGGTAAAACATTCTTTACCTTTTTCTTCTGCCAATCTTCTTGTGAAGGAAACACACAAAAGGAAAGGGAAGAAGCAGAGATAAAAGCAAGGCCACCCCTTTGTACAACTTCCTCAGGGTCATTCACACCTCAAGGCATGAGAATGTGCTCTCTAAAATGACTGACCCACAACCTGTGAAGCTATACAACAAGGTCCTGGACAGGGAGTCAGAAAGGTAAGCTTTTTAATGATTTGCCCTCTGTTAGTAAAATGCCTTCTCAAGGGATGATCCAGAATGTATTTGTCAACTGATATTAAATAATTTTCTGGTATAACATTTGCAAGACTATATTATTGTATGTGAAAATTAGACTAAGTTATAAAGAACATGAGTTACTTTGGGTAAAATAAAATCTTCAGATATACATTTTTACAAATAAGCACATCATCAGAAGATAAAACAAAATTATCAGTCAGAAGCAAAGAATGTTAATGAGAAGGAACTTTAGTCATAATTGAAGACTTTCTTTTTAAAATTAGGGAATTTAAAAAAACAGACAAAATATTCTAATGGGAGTATAAATGCACTTGTTATTTTACGTTCACATACTCACCACACTATCTTAATATTTTAAAAAATATAACTTGAAGTCTAGAGTAGAACACCTTACAAGTAATTTAAATTAGGATAAACGAGTTTGAAAGAATCACAGGACTTCATGGCTAGAAGGAATTTAGCAAAGCCTCAAATTCCAACTTTGGTACTTACAAGCCTGGTGTTTTTGTAAGTGCTTAACCCCAAGTCTCAGCTGCCACATTTGAAAAACGAGTAACACTATGAATTCATCAAATTACTGTGTGGATTAAATGAGATAAAACGTTAGAGAGGATATAGTCCATAATAAATGGTAGATGGTCAAATAGTACAACCCCCTTTTTTTTTTTTAACAAAAAGAAACCTAGAGGGAAACAGATGTGGCTCAACTGATAAGAGCATCCACCTACCATATAGGAGGTCCAGGGTTCAGTACCCATGTGGTGAGCTGGGCCATGCACAGTGCTGCCATGCAGGGGTGCCCCCTGCATAGGGGTGCCCCACAAGAAGAGCCACCCCGCGCAAAAAATGCACAGCCCGCTCAGGAGTGGCGGTGCCCACATAGAGAGCTGATGCAGCAAGATGACCCAACAAAGAGACACAGATTCCGAGTGCCACCTGACAAGAATGCAAGCGGACAGAAGAACACACAGCAATGGACACAGAGAGCAGACAACTGGGGAGAAGGGGAGGGGAGAGAAATAAATAAAAATAAATCTTAAAAAAAACCCTATATCTAGATTGTGTCTTTGCCAGTGGGAGAGCTGGGTAACACAGGTCTCCCTGTTTCCAGGTCATCCCCCTTTCTACCACCTCACACCACTTCACTCTTCTATCTGTAAAGCATATGCATTTCTCAGTTATTACAAGATTTAAGAAACATAACATTGTAATCACGTAGGTTCTTATTTTAATGTAAAATATAATTTTTAAAGTGCCTTTGCATCTCTTGAATTTATTGTACCTGAGAAAGGAGAGAGTTTTGTACAAATTACCTAAGGCAAGGTAGCAATGGCTGCTGCGAACAACATGAGGGCTGGAAGTATACTATTTGGCTTCTCCCCAACGTTGCAGTACCTTCACTACCGCAGGCTCTGGAGGGCATAGTCAAACATAGATTCGTTTGCAAGCTTCCAGAAAAAGTAACTACATTCAATTAAGTTTCACTGTTTTGAGCTGGCAGGTAGGGGAACATAACTTGTTAGCACGATCAGGAAGGAAAGGGAGCGTCCCTTGTGGAAACAATTATAAAACCAATTATAAAACACAAGGATCTGCTGAACTACACCACCAAGACCCTGACGAGGAAATGGGCGGGTTCTGCCCTGAGCAGAGGTCGTCGGTGTCCTGGGTCATTCTTAGTACTAGGTAATATAAATCTGGAGTGGCGGCGCCTGGAATGGGAGGGTCCGGGAAATGGACTAAGTGGAGCCAGAGACCGCCTCTCGAGACTAGGGTCCGGGCTTAGGGCGCCCGCGGACTGGTGAGGATTCGGGGTGATCGCCGAGTCCACGGAACTTGAGAGTGAGGTTGGCATGACCTGGCTCCCAGCCGGCCCACGGGCCCGCCACCAGGACCCCGCCGCCGCTCACCTTCCTCCGGGTCGCCTCCTCTCGGAGTCGGATACAGCTCGCCACGTCGCCGGCGGGAGAGAGCGGCCGAGCGCGCCCAGTCCGGTCCCGCGCCGCAGCGGCCCCTACAGCCCGGAGGCTGCAGCGCATGGGGCTCCAGGCGGCAGCCACCCCCACAGAGCGCTTCCCTCCGGATCGCACTCTCTAGCGTCCCCGGCTGTCTGCCGGCTGGAGTTTGTAGGGGGCATTATTCGTTTCTTCCTTTTTTTGAACTTTAGTTTTCAGTGTTCCAGGTTCAAATAACTTTCCAGTTTCGTGGGCGTGTGTGCTATATAAATGGAAAGGAGATATTTAGACACTTGTCAGTTTATTTAATGGAAGTAGAAAGCAATATGATTTGGGGAAAAAGGCTTAGAAAGGGTCTCCCACCCCAATTGGGGGGGTACAGTTATTTACGTGTACAGTTAATATCTCTCATTCTGTTAGCCCCTTGAGATTTAGGATGTGTGCGGCTATGGTTGAGATGAGCATAGGTGGGGATGTATGTTTGCATATACTTTACTGATATTTAAATTTGTTGGGATACAAGTTATACTAAAAGAAAGCAAGATTAGCAGGTACCCAGATTTTGGCATGGATTTATGTAAAGCTTTGGCAAATGGATTTTGAATTTAAAACTTGTTCTCCCAAGCCAAATTAACTTTATATTTGATTTGAGGTTTAATTTTTCAAAGTTCATTTACATCTGGTATTCCTAGGCAATCTTCTAACAAAATCAGTTAAATTTAAATTAAAAAACTGTTGGCGCAGTTGATACAGGAAAGCTGCAGGGCTACAAAACATAATTGTATTGCTTTATCAACAGACCCAATTTTCTGCTTACCCCTCAGGGTTCTCCGCTATCAGTAAAATGTCAAATATTACTATGGTAAAAAAAGTACCTTTGCTGTTGTGATCAGTCCAAACTGATCAGATGAAAGGATAAATGAAACATAAGAGAAAAGCACATAAACCTAAACCCGGGATAATGAAAATAGAGGAAAGCCTAAAGGCTTTGTCAGTTTCATGGCTATGAATACAATACAAATGATACGAATAAACAATAGTTCTTTCCATTTTATGATCCTTTTAAGAACTTAATTTGAAGGATGATGCCAGGCTGGATTCAGCTTTTATAAACATTTTAAATAGCACCTTTAAATATTTAATAATATTTAACAGAAGATTTGGTATTTGCTAAGATAAGGAGATTTTATATTTGCTAAGATTAGCCATATGAAGCAAAGTTTCCTCTGTCTGAAAACACTTTCAAATTTGTAAGATATCCATTTTAATCAGGGGTTCAGAAAGTGTTCACTGTTGGTCTGCAACCATGCTCCAGGGGATCTTTTATGGCTCTTCTGGCAGTTTGATAATATTTATGAATCCCAAAAAGAGAAAAATTACTTTGTAAACTAATCTATTCTTCTGGGTGTGATACCCTTTGATTATATTGGATTCAGTTGAAGGGCCCTTGATTAAATTACCTGTAAGATTAAAGTTTTGATTCCACCATGTCAGTAAGGCATGACTCAGGTAGAATTTCCGCCCCCTGGAGGTCCAAAAGAAATGGACACTCAATCAAAAAGACACACAAGAAGAGAGAACTTTTTAAAACATTTATGACAAAAATATTCATTTGACAAAATATTTCATAAAATTTAGGTATTACCTTATTGATAGATGATCATTAGTGTGGGCCAAAGATATCCAACTCTATTGAATTGTTAGCTGACAAGCTGGAATAAATTTAGCATGTTGTGGTAGATTGCAAAATAGTCTCCTAATCCCACCTGTATCCATGCCCACCCACTCTGACTCTGGGCTTAGCTTTGTGACTTAATTTGGGTGATAGGATGCTACCAAACATGACACAAGCTTGAAAAGTGTTCAAACTGGTGTAAGAAAGAAATCTTCTTTTGGAAGAAAATAAGGCTCACCCAGTTGTGGAGAAGAAAAGAATTTATTTTCAATTTCGCAAGAAGGGGTGCACAACCAGAAAACGTGGCTGACTTCCTGAACAAAGAAAAATGACACAATTTATACCCCTAAGCCATTTTATATGCAAGCCCTTCCTCTGTTTTTCCATAGATTGGATACTTCAGAGTTTACAGCCTATCCAAGAAATCTAATTTTCCCACGCAAAAGTTTTTGATTAACTGCATCTCTCATCACATTCCAACCATTTTAGCTTTTACCTGCTCCTTTTGCCAAATAAGGAATTGGATTTAGTGCTGAATTGGCATTGACTTAGCTCTCTCTTGTGCATCCTTTTTACTGGCTATAGGACTGGCTTAAGCCTGTTTCCTTTGTTCCTGCTTAACCTCGGAGTGGGAGACTGAGGCAGTAGGCTGCCAGGTTACATTAGTTAATATTTTTCTCTTTTATGTGAAAACTAAACTAATTTCTGTTTCTTACACTGGTAAGCATGTCCCAACTAGCGTGCTAGAGGATAAAGACATGTGGAGCAAAGCCATGTCACCTAGTCATTACAGCCGAGGCCATCCCTGGTCAGCCAACATGGATCTGTGAGTGGGCCTGGACAAGATCAGCCAGGCCACGTAGCTAATCCAAGCCTGCACAGATCCATTGAACTCTGCAGACTTGTGATCTTAACTATGTTTGCTATTGTTTGCCACATTGAGGAGCAGCAAAAAAGGGAATCCAACCATGTCAACAGGGCTCCCTGGCTCCATCTCTTAAACTCTGCTTTTTACATAGACGTATTCAAATATTGGGCATACTCCTGCTGGCAGTTCCAGGTTTAAATCATGTTCAAGTATATCCAAGTGGAAAGAAAGCTTTTCCCATCATCTATGTATCATATCTCATAGAAGGATTCCAATTGGCTTGTTTGGGCCACATTCCCTTCTGCGGGACAAGTTCCTGTGGACTGATGGAAGGGACTTCATTCCTGCCCAGGTTTGGTTCATGTAATAGGAGTGGTGGAGGAGCAGTTCCCTGGGGTTGGGATGGAATAGATAGCTAGAAAAGCAAAATCAACAGATGTTCACTCCACAACTAGACCTGCTTTACAGGCCAGGTGACACATAGCGGGGGAGAGGAGTCTGCCTGTGAAAAGCAGCATCCAGCAGGGACCACAGTATGGCCATTTTTCACGAGTGGCACTATTGCCATACAAGGGGAACAGAGTAGGGAAAAGTAGGTGTACTAGGTGCTGAGTGTACATGAGGCACTCCCTGGGGACTTTAAAAATGACTTATTGTTACTGGCATCATTTATCTATTTCTTTATTGTCTCTCTTCTCCATTAGAATGTAAACTCCAAGAAGGCAGGGATTTTTGTTTTGCTCACAGTGTATTCCCAGACTCATTTATGAGCTCCAGAAATATTCTTGAATGAATTTTGAGTGGGATAAGGAGATGTTAAGGGGCAGGTGACTTGATGAACTAAGACAAAGAAGGCATTACACTGGGCCCATGGACCATGAGGGGTCACTTTCCCAGGATAGTGTTGGGAATGAGATACTGCCAGAGGAGACTTAGTAAATTCTGTTACGGCCTGCAACAGCACCCAGGGCTACGAAACAACTTATCCCTAGGCACTGAGGCAAAGATCTTTTAGTCCTTTGTAAAATTGCTTCCAACACTGAATAAAAATACAAACAAAACTCAAAGCCCACACTCCTTACTCTTCTACACTTGCCCAAACCCACTTCCCAGAAAGGAGGGAAAGGAAGGAGACTCTCTAAAGGAGAGGAAACCCATGTGAGGATTGTCACAAGCCCATTGCCCATGGGTGGGGAAGGCCAAGGTCCTGAAGTTGCAGGTAGGGCCTGATAAGTCAGTGAAATGCCACTTATCAGTGCTTAAGTGTTTATCAGTGCTTAAGTGACCTTGTTTTTACTTAGATACCAGAGAAGTATGGGGACATTTGGGTTGTACTAGAAACTGCCTTTCACTGCATGATTCCTTTGAAAGAAAACAATTTTAATGTAGATGTGAAATGCAGTAAATTACAAAATTAACTATAAATTCCAAAATTTATAGACATTTAGACAGATGCCCCAGAGCCTAACAGATGCTCTCAAAAATTGCCTAAAGTTTCTGAAGACTTGCCAGTTGGTTAGACATCCACAATTCCCCAGCATTATCTTATATCAGTGGCTCTCAAATTTGAGCATGTATGGGAATCACCTGGAGGGCTTGTTAGAGACAACAGCATCTCTTCCCCAGGGTCTCTGATTCTGTGGGTTCTAACAAGTTCCCAGGTGCTGCTGCTGCTCCTCAGGGAAACCTACTTTGGGAATCACTGATATACATGCTAGTACAGTTGCTTTCCTTTGCTTTCTTTTGTCATTTGCCAAATAAGGTATATTTCCTTTTTCTTTTTTTGGAGGTACGGGGTATTGAAGCTAGGACCTTGAATATGAAAGGGAAGCAGGTGCTCAACCACTTGAGCTACATCCACTCCCCATACTTGCTTTTTTTTTAAGACTTATTTATTTCTCTCCCCTTCCCTCCATTGTCTGCTCTCCGTGTCCATTTGCAGTGTGTTCTTCTGCATCCACTTGCATTGTCAGGCGGCACTGGGGAACTGCATCACTTTTTTGTTGCATCATGCTGCTGTGTCAGCTCTCCATGTGTGGGACACCACTCCTGGGCAGTCTGCACTTTTTTTCGTGCGGGGTGGCTCTCCTTTCAGGGTGCACTCCTTTGTGCTTGGGGCTGCCTTGCGTGGGAGGGCACTCCTTGTGCACAACAGCAATGCGCGTGGGTCAGCTTACCACATGGGTAATGAGGCCCTGGGTATCTATCAGTTGAGTCACATCCGCTTCCCCATATTTGCTTTTTATTATGTAGTTTCTACTTTGGGGAGAGGGATGTTTTTTGTTGTTTTTTTTTTTTTTAATTTCACAATTTTTATTTGTGAAGGCTTGGATTGAATCTTTTAGGCAAAGGTTTATATTGTTCAATGTAGCTGTCAGCTGATGACCTCAGTTCTTTTACATATGGCTTCTCCTTGTGTCTCTCCACATGGCCTAGCTGTAATTCCCCACAACTCTGGTGCATGGTTTCTTCCAGGGCAGACAAATAGAATAGGGAGCTATATAAGTTGATAGCGAGAGAGGGAGGGACGGAGGGAGGGAGGAAGGAAAGAAGGAAGGAAGGAAAACGGATGATAGATCTTACACTATTCAGAAACAAGTCACTAAAACCAATACAAAGACAAAGGACAGAGACTTTCCCATTAGATTGTAGGAGTGGCCAATTGGGAGAAGGGAATATAGGAATGGAAATGTTGCTGGGGCTATTTTTTGAAAACATCATCTTCTCCAGTCTCCCTCAGGCAAGAACTATTAATACTCCTTTTCAAGACCTGCGGACTTTAGCCCAATTATTGCATCAGGATCAGGTGTGGTGTCTGTGGTCCCATCTTCATCAGTAAGGAGATAATCAGACTTTTCAGTTGTTTCCTCAAGTTCAGTTTCTTCTCCATGTGGAGACCATAATTCTTGCTAATTCCACTCCCGAGAACTCTATCCAAGTCAAATGAAAGCATGTCTATGCAATGAATTGTAGGGCAAGTTCACTGGCAGGCAAAACACTTGGACCACCTGGAGGCGAAGAGCAGTGCGCAGGTGGTGGGGGTCGCCGCGCAGGCCCACAGCGCACGGCTTGCTCACGTGCTCGGGCGTGGGCTGAGAAGTGCGGCTGGCGCCCGAGATCAGGAAGGTGCTCCAGCGCCTCGCCTCTCAGCGCGCCGCCGCCTGCCTCTGGCCGCCTCCCTCGCGAGGCTCCCGGCGCCAGGAGCCCGCTGGGCCGACCTGGCCGCGCCGCCGCCGCCCGCCGGACCGCCCGCGCCCCGCCCCGCAGCCGCCGCCTCCCCTGCGCTCGCTCCGGGCTGAGGCCACCGCTTGGTCCGCCGGAGCTCGGCTCCCGCCGCCTCTACCGATGTTTGATATTTTAATTCTTAAGAAATTCTTCTTAACATCCAAATTTCTGACCCAATGAACCCTGTAGCAAATCAGACAAAACAAACATTTCAGATGGTTGCGATTTAAATACAAGTGGTGTTTACTGCGATCGTTATGGATTATGATGATTACAAATGTGGTCAAGTGAGTGGGAAATTTTTATTTGGCCACAATGACATTTATCTTAAGGTGGTACTTCCTGAGACTCGCAAAAATAAAGAGATTTTAGAAAGATTAGAAATTCCCTTACAATTAATTTTAACTCTATCATTTTAGGTTATGAAACAAATAATTGAGTTAATAAATGCCTAAACTATAATAAATTACTTTACTGCAATACTCTGAAAAGGATGTCCCAAAAGGCATCAAACAAAATTGAAAAGTCTCTATAAGTTCAAACAAGTTATAAGGATCCCTCTGTCTTTGATTTACCTTTTCTCTCTCTCATGTTCCTTCTTTCATTTGAAAACGTGTGGGGGTTTTCTTCAAGTCATTTAGAAGTTGTCACACAACAGATGATACCCAAGGCAGTGCTATTTATAGATTGCAGTACGTGTTTTTAATCACAGAAAAACTAGGAATGTGATGAATTAAGGTAACATGCTGACAAGCTAAGTGCTCTTTTTGATTAATGATAGAAGTTGTTAGAAATGCACAAGCAGAAAGACTGAAATCTCCAGAAGAGGACAGTCTCACATGATAGCAGGACACTTGGGTTTTTCTAATCTGGGAGAGAAGCTCACTCTCCTTGTGTTTAGGCTGCTAACTTTCTACCTCTCACTCCAAGCAGCTAGGAATGCCCTAGTTCTCTTCCAGCCATATTTATAAACATTGTATTTTACATGTTTTTTTTTTTTCTCAAATGTAAGCAGAGCTTTGACCAATACAATTTAGGAAGGAAGGCAGGTGACTGCTTTGCCATTAGCCCATGAATGCCTGAATAAGGCAAAGGGATGCAGACAAATACTAATGGCAAATAAAGGCAAAAGTAGTAATAGGATTATATAAGTACAAGTGATTACTTTCTTTAGCTCAAATTTCCTTTAATATTATGTTTATTTTCAGTCACAGTTTAATTATAAATTGTAAGTTGGTGTTAGAATTTAGGGCTTTTCTTGCTCCACTTCCATTTATTAAGTAAACTTTTAGTTTAACTGAAGCATGATGTATGTACAGAATAGTACACAAATCCTAAGTGTACAGCTTGGTGGATTTTTACAAGTAAACAAACTCATGTAATCACTACCCAGAACAGGAATAAGAATATTCCTAACATCCCAGAATCCCTTTATGCCTCCTCCCAGTCTATCCATCCCTTCCCTTGGTAACTGCTATTTTGGCTTCTATTAGCATAAATTAGTTTTTTAAGGTGATGTTTTAAATTCATTCATACTGATGCCCTTATCAGCAGGTTATTTGTTTCCATTGCTGTAGAGTGCTCTGTTTATTTTAGTTAGCTAGGCTGCAAGAATGCAATATGCCAGCAGTGGGGTGGCTTTTACGATGGGGATTTATTAACTTAGAAGCTTTCAGTTCTGAGGATGTGAAAATGTTCAAATCAAGGCTTCATCAGATGATGCTTTTCTCCCTGAAGGCCAGCTGCTGGCAATCCTGTACTCCTCTGTCACTGGCAAGGCACAATGGTACTCTTTTTGCAGTCTTTATTATATTTGTTTCCCCAAACTGAAAGTGGTGGGAGGATGAAATTTCTTTGTCAAATATGTAGAAAACTGGGAAGTGGATGTGGCTCAAGTGATAGAGCTCCTGCCTACCACACGGGAGGTCCCTGGTTCGATTCCTGGTGCCAGCTGAAAAAGACAGCGAGCTGGCATGGCAAACTGATGGAATAAGATGACACAAGAGACACAAGAAGAAAAGCACAATGAGAGACAAAACAAAGCAGGGAACGGAGGTGGCCCAGTGATTAGGCACCTTCCTCCCATATTGGAGGTCCCGGATTCTGTTCCCAGTGCCTCCCTAAGAAGCAAGGAAGATGAACAGACACAGCAAGTGCAAACAACGAGGGGGTGGGGAGAAATAAATAAAATTAATCTAAAAAATAAAATTTATAGAAAACACTCTGTTAGAGCCAAGAGTATAGTTGAGAAAGTGTGGGGTTCACACTCAGAAAGCATGAGGTACAGCCCGCAGAACACACCATGTTCATGCCTTTGTTCTCTAAAGACCCAACTCATCATCTTCCATCTCCTCTATGCAGCCCCTCCTGATTACCCCCTGCCCCTGGCAACCTCCCCCACCCTAGTTTCTCACCCCACTGCTTCTGTGGAAGACTATGTAAGAACTTTGAGGCAGGGATCTTTGCCTAGAAAATGACTCCTCTGCCATACTGGATGGCTGAATGTTACCTGTGCGTGGGCTACTTTGACAGGGTCACCCTCAAGGCTGTCCCAACAACAGACAACCTCAGCCCAACTGTTCCTAGCAAAAGGTGTCTCAGGATAAACAGGTAATGTTCCAAGGCCATGGATACTGTTTGGTGAATGCTAGTAATAAACAAAGGAGTGGAAACTGTGAGGGAAGAACCATTCCAGAGACAAGGTTTTGGGGTCTTGTCATGATGGGAACCTTTTGGGAACTGGAGTAAAATTCTGGGATGCTGGGATCTCAGTTAAAAAAAACAACAACAACAACAAACTAAAGCATGATTTGCTTCATTGGGTATGGAGAAAGTTTGGTTAGAGGTACAATCACCCTCTAGTCCTATAAGGAATGATGGAAATCAATGAGTCTTCAAAATAAATTACACTCTCGTGTGAATTTTGGATGGAATATGTGGAGGTGTTTTAAAGGTCACACACAGCAAGAGCTATAAGAGAGAACCTGCACTGAAACCCTCGGTCTGTGAATGTGGACACCACAGTGTGAAAGAAAGAGCTCTGAGGCTTGGTCACGACCCCAGCTCTTTTCTATTCTTTCTATGCTGGTTCTGGGACCTGAGGCAGGCCACCTTCTCTGCAGTTCTTTTTTCTCATCTCTGAAATGAAGGCATTGAATTTCGTGATCTATAACATCATTTCCAACTGTAAAATTCTGTTTCTAAGTCATTCACATTCTCATTCTCCTTCCTAGAAATGGTTCCAAAAAGCACAAAGATAGGTACTTTAAATACCACCCCCAACCTACCCCTCTGCCCCACTCCCCTTTCTCACTCGTTTATTATCTGCATAGAGAATGAGTGTTATCAGTGATTATCTGGGTCTGGGTTTGGAAAAGTGGTTTTTTTCACTCATGTAGTAGATTTTTTTCCACAAGCGTACTCATTATATTTATTTAAAATCTTAGCACAAAAACTTTACCTTTTATTTTCTATATTTCTAAGAATAGGACATCTGGAAATCAAGTTAAAATAAACTCATCAAAGAGAGATTGACCAATTGTTCTTTTGCCGTTTTCTTTTTTTCTGGTAAATAACTTCTGATAAAATAACCTTGGAAAACCATTTAAAGAGATGAAACACTCTCCCTCATTGTTCTAGCTTCTTTGTGTGGATGATGACAAGGCTTTATTTAAAAAAAAAAAAAGGAATATTCAATGAACTGCAATTTGTTTCGGTTCTCTTTTAATGTATACTGTAAACAGTAGCAGAGACACAAGACTTCATCTATGTTAAGAGCCAAACCAATGATCAGGTTACACCTGTTTGGCTTACACTACCTTGGAAACCACTAGACTCCATTTTCCAGGCCTTAACGCACCAGCTCCCATTCAGGGAAATAATATAATCAATTCATGGCTTTTTAAATGGACTGAGCAACGTTCTGGACCACTTACTCACCACATCTGAGTCAAGAGGTAAGTTTTATCTCTTTTGAGAGAATTTATTTATTGGAGAACTGCCTTTCTTTTAATTGGGTAGTCATTACCTCAAATCATCTTTCCAAAAATTTTCAGTGAGGAAAGAAATCCAAATGATTTACAAACCTTGACATACTGCTATTCAGTTTTGTGCCCCATCACAAGGCCCTTTCTAGGTAAGCTGCCACTAAGTAAAAGTGTATATTTGGAATGTGTGATTTACTTGAGGGTTTTGGTATGCTGTGGCCAAGCCAGAACACCTGGCCTGGGCATAGAGTGTGTGAGCTGACATAAATGGGTTGGATGGTGGGAACATGGAGGAACGACCCAGGGCCCTTCAGCAACCCTTTCTGGGTGGATTTAGGACAACCTTAGCACTATTCCTAGGTGATCCTCAAAAAACGGCAATGCCTTTATTCATGCAGGGAATTAAAATATCTTGCCAGAGGTATATATGTACATGGTGGGCACTGCCCTGTATTCTGTGTTTCTCATGGAACAATAATTAAATTTTAAAAAACCACACTGTTATTTACATGTATAAATCCTAAACCTAGATGTAAAATCCTTAAGATTTTAGTTCTTACTCAACCATTTTTACAAAAGAAAAATCCCATATCACAAAGCCAATAAAATTAAAAATACTAGATTTAGTGGACAAAAGATGCTTTGCTGACATTAAATTGATACTCATTAAAAGAATCAGACACTGACTGCAGAAGTCCAGATTCTTTGGAGTGGAGCCCGCCTGTGCTACGATTAGCCAGGCGATGTTATTTGCCAAACCCTGGTAAATATGAGAACAGAATCTCGTGGCGGTCCTTGGTTATGAGTTGGTTGGTAATTGGCATAGTTTTTTATTAATTTTTTAACATCATAGAAACAATAATACACACATAAACTTCTTATAAGCCCTTGAGATATTCTATACACCTTCAGGGGAACAGAGATCTCAGTTTGAGAAATATTGCTTTAGGAATTTTCCCAGTGAGGCATCTTAAAAATGAAAGTGCCTTATATGCAAACAGGGAGTTAAAGTGTTAGCACATGTCCATGAGAAGAAACTCTTTCCTTCAGGGTTAGATGATTTAAGTGTGAGGTAAGACAGTGAATTATTGATGGGCCAGAGAACCCAGGGCTCTGTGGGGAATTGGAGACCAGCCTTCTGGGCCTGGGACCTGCTGCCGGCTTTTCTGTTGGTTTATTGGAAGTCTTGGACGAGCCTCCTAACTCTCTGGGATTCAGTTTCTTCAGAAGTAAATTGGAGTTCATATGTACTATGACAAAGGATGGAGTGAGGGCTGGATGAGATGCTGCATGCTTTGGAAATGGTCAAGCACTATCCAAGGTCAGGGATTATTCCAAGAGGTGAAAGGTGGGTATGGAGGTCAGTGGGTTTTTCAGGCCTTGTCATCGGTGGCCTGCAAGGCAATTGGAAATCCAGTGCCACTTGAGCGCAAATTTCAGAACTGTGCTTTACGGTGGTTGTAAAGCAGCTCTCAGGCTCCTGGCAGTGCTAGGGCTTCTTGACAGCATTCATGGCCATGCAGAGGACAGGGAGGCACTTGGTAGGACCTGCCTTCCCACCCAGAGGCTAGCTTGCTTGCCGTTGACTGAACCACATCCGAAGTGAAGGCTCCTGTGTGGAGTCTCTTAGCCGTGGTTGACTGAACCACATCCGAAGTGAAGGCTCCTGTGTGGAGTCTCTTAGCCGTATAAACTTATTTGTCTTTACCTTTTCTCCCTTTTATTCAAGGTCTTTTTCCAGTTGTATTGCTAGTTGGTGCTTGTCTTTTTTATTAGGTTCATTTTTTTTCAGATTTAATTTTGTAATTCTTATTGGAAAAACATGGACAATACAGAAAATCATGAAAACATGAAATCATTCATAAGAACTTTATTGATAAGCATTGCTAATATTTAGTTGTTCTGCTTTTTTTACCCTTTTTCTGCTTCCTATAGAAACTGTTCTTAAATGTTCAGGTTATAATGGGCCCCTATTAATTTCTTATATTTTATGAAGGCTTCCTTCAAATATTTAGATGAAATATTTAGGAAGAAACTGCAACTTTCCATAATTATTCCTAATATTGAGAATACTGAGTATTTTATTTTCTGAAAATGTTTGACTAATTGAATTTTCCAAACTAAATTCTGTTGAAGTTAATTTCTACTCTTAAGAGAAAAGAAAGCACAGCAGACATGGGGCATTAGAATTGGTAAGAGGAAACACTTATTAAAAAATGGGAGAAATCCTTGGAGACAGAAGAAAAAGGATAAAATAAAGACCCTGATGAAAAATAAGGAAACAATCAGATTAAGAGATAAAAACATTAAACTAATGACTTCACCGTGTCAAATGTATAACTGCTATTATATGGAGATTTCTCAGTCTTGTCCTCCTTCACAAGAACGGGGATAGAGGGGGAAAATGTATTTACCTTGCACTTGGAAAGAAAAGTGTAACACAACAGAAAGAATTTAAATGGCAAAACAAGAAAATAATGCTTAATGCTCAGTGAACACCATATATCATAGATAAATACCAGTTTTACCCATATTGATTCATGAAGGCCTCACGACCACCCATGACAGAGGGGCTATTTTCATCTCAGATGAGCTTGCACTAGAACCCAGGCAGTCCAGTGCTCTGCTCAGGCTAAACCATCTCTGTTAAAAGTAACCTAATATTAGAACATCGTCCTTAACACATCATTATCTGCACATTAGCAAAGAGTTTGATAATAGAATGGACATTTGTCAGTCAAATGAAAGTCGTAACCCTGACACATTTGATGGCATCCATTCTGTGGTTTCACTTTCTTACTGCTTTTCTTTTAGCAAAACAGTCTGGATCCACTCTCACCATTCTCTCATCTCTAAAATGCCCAGCAGGGTACTTTCAGATGTTTTGTAGCATTACATAAATGTCCTCTTGAGTAATAAGGACAAATGCCAGTGACATATTGTAGGGAAACATAATGCCTTTTTTTTTTTTCTCTTTAATCTTTGAGGCTTTGTTTTAATAATTCATGGAGACATTAACCTTTCAGGTGGATTTGAGATTGTTTTTATTTCATACAGTTTTGTTTATGTTCTGAAAACCAAGGACATGGAAGTATTTTTCCTCTGTTGAATAGAGTATTGTGTATGTGCTCTCATACACAATACTCTATTCAACAGAGAATAAATACTTAACAGAGAAAAACACCTCAAACTTCATATATCTTCCTAGGCCCCAAGTGTGTGGGCTTACTGTTTATTGTTTCCTTGGTAAGAGATAATATGATGTGTTTGACAGGTGAGCTGCTATAACAGTACCCCAACTTTCTTAACCCTCCTGGCTCCCCTTACTACTGTTTTCATGATACTCTTTTGGCTGAGTTTATGGAGAAAGCAAGAAGTAATTAATTTTTGTATTAGGAATAGTGACCTTAAGTGGCAAGGAAGTCACCTGAGAAATCAAAAGGCAAATTAATGCAGATCTGGACTTCTAGCCCACATCATCTGACTATAGTAACAAGCTTAGATTTCTCCACGCAGGGAGATCTTGCCATTCCACCCCAGGAGTATTTAGCAAAGTCTGGAGACATTAGTGGTTGTCACAATTGGAGACAACTATTGGCATTTAGTAAGTAGAGGTCAGGGATGCTGCTAAACATCCTACAATGCACAGAACAGCCCTCCCACCATCGTAACAAAGAATTATCCTGCCCAAAATGGCGATAGTGCTCTGATGAGAAAGCCTGCTTTAGAGTAACAGAAATTGGATTTGAACACTGCTCTGCAACTTGCTTTGTGACCTTGGGGCAGTGGCTCATTACTCAGAGTCTACTTTCTCATTTAAAACAACAAAATAACCACTACCATAAAAAAAATCACCTCTCCCAGGTGGTTGTGAGAGACCAACAAAAACACTGAACCAAATGCTGAATGTGCTAAGAAAATAATGAGCGTAATAAACAAAAATCAGAGCCCAGCCCGTGGAGTTCAATTATAAGACAAGATGGAAGCAGTCAGTGCCACACAATGTCATGAAATGAAAAAGAAGGTTCCCCAACTTCCTGTCAGCTTTTCTTTTACTTCCTTTTCTTTTTAAGGGAAAAGAGCAAAAGAGATAGAGAGGCCAGCACTGAGGATAATCTGGGAGGGGAATGGAGATGAAAACTGGAAATAGAAACTAGTGTATGGGTTGTTCAGGTGCCAGTGATTTCAGCCATGACTTGGAGATCAATTTGAGAGATATTTAGGAGGAAACAAAAGAACTTGGAAAGCAACTTTAAAAGGAAACGAGTCCAGTATGAAGTTCCCTGACTTGGGTCCCTGGGTGTTGGCAATGCCATTCAACAAGATAAGGAAGTGAAAAGGCAGGGAAAAAAATTAATTCATCAAATCCTATAAAATTGTATGGTGCAAAGTGTAACCATAATGTAAACTATAGACCATGTTTAGTAGCAATGCTTCAATATATGCTCATCAACTGTAACGAATGTGTTACAATAATGAAAGATGTTAATGAGGGCAAGTGTGGGAGGGGGAGTATGTGGGAATCTCCTATATTTTCTATGTAACATTTATGTAATCTAAAGCTCCTTTAAAAATAAAGAAAAAAAATACAATAACAACTAAAAATAATTCAGCATAGACAAATCAAGTTTGAGATGCTTATGGGAAATTTAGATAACAAGGAGGCCATTTGCTGTGGAGATCTGGGGAGGAGGCAAAGATTTGGGAGTCAGGAACCTACAGGAGGTAGTCGAATCTACAGGAATTAGTGAGATTTTCCTGGGAGAGTATGTGGAGTGGGAAAAGAGCAGAGGACAGAACTTTAAGGGCTGGACAAAAAAAAAAAACCCAAAAACAAAAACCAAGATGGCATAACCAGTGGAGTAGATCAATAGGAAGAGAAGGTAGAGCATCATGGAAGCCAAGTCTGAAAGCATTTCAAGAATACGAGAACATGCAATAGTGTAAAATGTCATAGAAAAATTAAATGAGATCTAGACTGTCCAGAAGATTTACTGGTTAAATGGTAGTGCTGACTTCAGCAAGAAAACTTCAGTGCCGTCATGAGCAGAAAAAATGAGATTCAGTGAACTGAGAAGTAGTTAAGGAAGCAGAAATTGCCAGAAAGAGAAACTGTGAAGATTTCCTCTCACTAAAGATACATACACTTAGACATATTTACATGCTAAGAGGAAGGAAACAGTGGAGATCAAAGTTGCCAAATACAGAACAGGGAAAATGGATAGATCAAGGATGAGATATAGAGCTAGAATGATTATTTTTGAGGTCAACTGGGTAAAGGAGGTAAGTTGGGCATGTAGGTAAGTTGGTGAAATGAGTATGAATTTGAGGAAGTTCACTTTGGAGATCCTCACTTTTTACTATCAATTTGTAGGCAAGGATAGCTGCTGGTTTGGGGATAGGGACTTAAAAGCAGGTTGGGCAACAAAGAACCTTTGAGGGTTGGGGAGGGGCATTATTAAGATTGAGTAGAGACTACAACTACAAGTAGCGGCATGTGAAAAACACGTAAAGGTACCAGGGTCACCTTGGAATTCAAATCTAATTTTTTCTAGGCCAGCAACAGAACCCATCCATCATTAAAGGAAGGCGATAAAGCAGAAGAATTTTGCCAATGTTGAAAATGTATGAGAATGGGGTAGCATGTGTGAATGTGTGTGGGGGAAGGTGACCAATGAAATCCTAAATTAAAGTGGCTATGGCATCAATTATTTTCATGGACCAGTTGTGTCATCTCCTTATATGAAAGCAAACATTTTCTCTGGAATTCTTAGAAAACATTCAACATCCAGAGTTAATAATGCATACATTGGAGTTAATCATATAATGCCTCGAGACAGTAGAAATGATCCGTGGGATAGAAATAAATTAATCACACAATCGTAATGAAATTGTTTTCTTTTGCAGTGTTTTGCCTCCTTTGAGCCTAAGTCATGAGTTGGATGTTCCTTAGAGACCTCCTCGGTGGAGTAAATAAGTACTCAACAGAGATTGGGCGCATTTGGCTGGCTGTCATATTCATCTTCCGTTTGCTGGTCTACATGGTGGCAGCAGAACATGTGTGGAAAGATGAGCAGAAAGAGTTTGAGTGCAACATTAGACAACCTGGTTGTGAAAATGTGTGTTTTGACTACTATTTCCCCATCTCTCAGGTCAGACTTTGGGCCTTACAGCTGATCATGGTCTCTGCACCTTCACTTCTGGTGGTTCTACATGTAGCCTATCGTGAAAGCAGAGAGAAAAGGCAGAGAAAAAAACTCTATGTCAGCCCAGGCACAATGGATGGGGGCCTGTGGTACACTTACCTTATCAGCCTCATTGTTAAAACTGGTTTTGAAATGGGTTTCCTGGTTTTATTTTATAAGATGTATGATGGCTTTAGTGTTCCCTACCTTGTGAAGTGTGATTTGAAGCCTTGTCCCAACACTGTAGACTGCTTCATCTCCAAACCCACCGAGAAAACCATCTTCATCCTCTTCTTGGTCATTACCTCAGGCCTGTGCATTGTGTTGAATTTCACTGAACTGAGCCTTTTGGTTCTCAAGTGTTTTATAAAGTGCTGCCTCCAACAATACTTTAAAGAACTCAAGCCTTCAGTGTGTGAGTGCCACAACCTCCCATATGTAGAATGTGGCGAGGTAAGGGCGCCTCCTCTACTCCAGAATCACAATTCAGATTTGACTCTAAGCACACCCCAGCAACCTGGAGCAAAACTACTTTGTGACACACAAGAGGGTTAAATAAAGAAAACCAACATCCCTCCAAGCAAGACCTAAGGTGGGCTGGAAAACTGAGGGTATCAGGTTAGGGGAATTTTAAAAACTGCAATATACTCTTAGTTGTAAACACTAGTCAGAGGTCTCATTGTTTCGTTGTAGGCTTATCCATTATGTGGGTACATGAGTTGTATTTGAATAGTTAATTGTAAATTAGTCTAAAGTACAGCGAACAGCATTCTTTTAAGGGCTTAGATCTGTCCACTGGAAAATATGAAAAGTGATACTTCTGACAAATGGCCTCTGAACTGCCGTCGAGACACTGGAAGTCAGGCTCCACTCAACTCAGTCCTCCTCGCTCTTTGTGGAAAAAGACTGGGGGGCAGGGTAGGTAGTAGCTCATCGCAGCACACAGGAGCACAGCCAAAGAGCTAGCCCAGCCTGGGAGCAAGGCCTCAGAGCCGGGGACACTTGCAGTTTAGGTAGCCCAGGCTATGAGTGGACAAGAGGAGAAGGAAGCAAGCCATCATTTTAGAGGTGTCCAAGTACAAATATTCCTGGAAGATAGCCACTTAAACCTGAACCAGTCTGAATGGACCCACAGAAAATAACGCATTGATAGGTAGGAGGGGGAGCCCAAGAAGAATTTCCTCACTGATCATTCGCTTAAAACTTCTCTCTAGCCATAAGAAAGTTGAAATATTTTGTAAATTTCCGTATGGTTGTAGCTTTTTATAATCAGAAATTCACTATATGTCATAGTTTGCCCACAATTTCCCTCTAGGACAGATATTAACATGTGTATTGTGCTGTTACATTGGTGCAAAAAATGTAAAAGTTGTTTCTTATCACTTGTGTGGAAAACTATAGCATTCTTTTACTTTAGATTTAAAGAAAATTTACAGGTATATTCTCTTTGGATTTAATGTTCTAACACAGGTACATTTCACATTTGTCCAGAATAAAAATTAAGTGGTTTTGCCGTGCTGTGCGGTTGTTGTTGATATCTTTACTTGGCTGTATTGCATATGATTACTCTGTAGGGAAAAAAAAAACTTGTTCCCACAATTTCAGAACAGGATTTGCAACACTACTTGACCAAGGTAACTCAGAAATCATTCTTCTGCCCTGGGAATTTCTTAATGAAAACTCAGTGCATAAAAATATAATTTTAACCAAAACCCCAAATATGTCATGTCTTCTATGTCCTGTCCTCTTTAGAATAAAATGTCTGATTACAATTAATGCATAATGAAGATTATTTGGCTCATGTGGTCTACAGACCATGTCACCAACAGTGGTCATAAATTCTGTCTTAAAGACTCTGTCCTGGACAACAGTAAGGTGAATTTTGTGATTTTCACATTTTTTCAATTTACATCTTAGATCTCTGCTGGATTTAGGAGCCTACAACTATGTACTCTACTATTTGACATGAAACATCTTGGCTCCACAAATGCAGGAAATTATTGAAGAACTTATTTAAAGAAACATTTAAATTTTTTGGACAGTGACAAGTGATTAAAGGGAATAAGGATTTTGAGGTACTGATCATGGCACAGAATCTAGAAAATAAGGTTTTAATGGGCAAAACTGGAATAGAGAAGACGGACTTTCTCTGTCTGAGAATGAGTTTGTTGTTTGCATGTTTTTCTGGGAGGAATTCAGTCTCTTGACATTAGTTATGACAAGCTCTCCCCAAGCAGAAAGTTTTGTTTGCTTGTCATAATACATTTCTTGCTTTTTCACTTTGCACAGATTGGAAACTGAAAGGTAATATGAGTAAGGGCAATGAAAATGAAGTTGTTTAACTAGGAAGGTGAGTGATCTTTTTCTGTTGGTAGTACCTTAATTTAAAAAACATGCTTTCTGTGAGAACATTCTGAATGCTGTCTTGGTGTCTTTGAAGACCCAAAGCATTTGTGAGAAATTGCCGTCTTTAAATTAAATTTTGCCGTCTTTATTCAGTTTTTCTTATCAATAAGCTAATATTCGGAAGGAAATGTAGGTCACTTGTTTGGGCTCCTGTCTGCCACATGGGAGGCCCTGGGTTCACATCCCAATGTCTCCTTGGGAAGGCAAGCTGGCCCGCGCCATGGACGCTGATGGCCTGCGCCCATGGAGAGCTGATGGCCTACACCCGTGGAGAGCTGGCACAGCAAGATGATGCAACAAAGGGAGACAAACAGACACAGAAAAGTATGCAGCGAATGGACACAGAGAGCAGAGAGCAAGGAAGCAGTGGGGTGGGGGGGATAAATCCTTAAAAAAAAAAGTTAATATTTATTGAGCACTTGAGAGCAAGGCACTGTGCTCTGTACCTTGTGAGATATAAAAATATTCTGTCTCAAGAAAATGTGCACTTCCATAAAGGGGCACAGAAGTATAGATGGGGTTGATGAGATCTTAGACATGTGATCTGCATCCATGCACCACCTCACTCCATCCACACCATAACATTCTGGGTCTCACAAAGCAGTCGGTAACCTTTGAGATAAGGGAAGTGAGATCTGGAAAGGCAGTCACTTTTTTTCAGGGACACACAGCTAATAAAAGCAGAACTGGCAATCAATCTCAGGCTTTCTTTACCACCATGCCAGCCTTCTCAGATCCCTAAATAGACATCTCCCTCATTTCATTCAAGCCTGTCCTACAATCCTTGCCCCCACAATCTTTCTAGTTATAGGCCTTGTCTTGGGCCTTGGAATTCTTCTAATTGGAGGTAGAAGGTAAAAAAATGCTTTTCCTTCTTTTTTTTACTGTCTTTAAAAAAAAAAAAGATAAATAGATCACACAAAGCATTATGTCAAAAAACATAAGAGGTTCCCATGTACCCCAGAAGAAATTTTTTTTAATGCTTGTACAAAAGAATGCATAGGGGGAATGGATATATCTCAAGTGTTTTAGTGCCTGCTTCCCATGTATGAGGTCCCTGGTTCGATCCCCGGTACCTCCTAAAAACAAGCAAACAAACAAATGAAAAAACCAACGTTCTTTGAGGAGAGGATGTAGCTCAAGTCTGAGCACCTGCTTTCTATGTATGAGGTCTTGGGTTCAAGTCCCAGTACCTCCTGAAAAAAACAAAGAATGCCTAGGGTTGCAAGTGGCTATGGTTCCAGGTTTCCTGAAGAAGTAGGGCCAACCCAGAGGAAAAAAACTATGAAGATGAGACTGGAGTGGGGAAAGGCAAAGTCCTGAGGATGTTTGATTTCCTGTTTGGCTCCACCCCTACCCTTTTTTGCTGTTTAATAGAATGAAAGATACCCCTTTTTTGCTTAAGCTGGTTCAAGCTGGGTTTTTATGTCTTGCTACTGAAAGGGTCCTGATAAAATCACGTTCTTCATAAATGTCTTTCCTGCATAAATGTCATTTCCAAGCATCCTGCCTACCATTCTTTACATGCTTAAACATACAGATGGCTGATGCAGATAGCAGGAAAGATGAAGAAGGATCCACATCTCCAACACTGGTTACAATTGGAAAGGGAGAGACTGTGAGCTTTAAAATCTTTTCATTGTTTCACATGCCAGGTCAGTTCTTAAAGATTTAATAGAGAATTAAAACAAGTATATCCTCATCACATATATTTTACACTTTCTTTAAATACTGATGCCAATTTACTCTTAGTTTACATTTATATTTTGTTTGCATAATTATTACTGCAGAACACCAAAAGGAGAGGGTGCATTTCACAGCTCTTGAAAAAAAGTGGTGAGAAAAAAGCAGAGGTGGAGCATGTGGTGGCAAAAAATATCAGCATTCAATTGAATGATTAGGTCAAAAGATTGAGGGAGGAGTTCTAGGAGAGACGAGCAGCTCTTTCTATAATATTAAATTGAATCTTTTCTCGGAAAACAAATCTTACTCCAGCTATCATAGACATCAGTGATTGTAGGGAGTTCTGAGAATTTTCCACTGACCCATTTCATTTCCACTGTATCAGATAGTCTAATAAATAACTTTCCTATTTTGAGGTGCTAAACTTATCTTTATTTATTTTTTTAAAGATTTATTTTTTTATTTATTTCTCTCAACCCCCCCCCCCCCCCCCCCGTTGTCTGCTGTCTGTGTCCATTCGCTGTGTGTTCTTCTGTGACTGTTTCTATCCTTATCAGGGGCACTGGGAATCTGTGTCTCTTTTTATTGTGTTATCTTGTTGTGTCAGCTCTCCGTGTGTGCAGCACCATTCTTGGGCAGGCTGCACTTTCTTTTGCACTGGGCGGCTCTCCTTATGGGGCGCACTCCTTGCTCATGGGGCTCCCCTACGTGGGGGACACCCCCTGTGTGGCAGGGCACTCCTTGTGCGCATCAGCACTGCACGTGGGCCAGCTCCACATGGGTCAAGGAGGTCCAGGGTTTGAACTGCGGACCTCCCATGTGGTAGGCAGACACCGTATCCACTGGGCCAAGTCCGCTTCCCCAAACTTATCTTTAAATACTATAATGTGCCCATATATTCGGTTTGAAAGCAAAGTGAAATGAATTTTGGATGTTACCCAATGTTTATGAATGGCAACATTTCCACCTATTTCAGAATAAAGTATCAGATCCTCCCCATGTATGGAATTTGCTTTTCTATTAAAAAGGAAAAGAGAGGGGGAGGGTCCAGATGGCAGCAGAATAAGGTGCTCGAAGAGTTAGCTTGTCCTATGGGGCAGTTAGTAATCACCCAGAGCTATCTAAAGCACATGTTTGGGAGGGGACCAGGAGACCAGAAGAGCACCCTACAACATCCTTGAAAAAACAGAAGATTCATGAGTAGAGCACTCCATGATAAGGAGCTGGTGCCCATCCTCCACTAGTAGCACAAGTCATCTCAGGAGCTATTTCATGGCTGAGGTTGGAATTGGAAGCTACCTTTCCCAAAAATGGTGGGGGTGGGGGTGTGGGGTGGGGGAAGAGATGGCCAGGCACTGACTTCAGCTACTGATCAGTAAATTCAGCTGGCTAAAGTATAATCCTAAAAACAGCTAAAGTTTGAACCTGTCCTAGTTGAAAAGAGGCTGGTAGCTGCCAATTTAACTCTGCCCTGGCTTGAGAGGAAGCAGAACTAATTGAAAATCACAGTGACTCTAGGGACCAGCTTCTTTACACACCCAGATCAGACTGCAGCCCTAACTTAGGCCCCAGACCCAACTCCAGCAGGGAGGAAGCTGGGGGGACTTGCACCGGCCTTTCTGGGCAACTACAGCTGCTTTCAGCATGCACAGACTGGGTAATTAGGCGTAGCTCAAACCCTGCCCCCCAATAGTATAGGAGGGGAGCTGTGTTTCCTCAGTGTCTCTGAGCAACTGAAAGTGCTTTTGGCCCACGCAGACTAATCTGTTGGGCATCTGTGGTTCCATCCTCACCCCTTAAAGGGCAGAAGGGACAGTACTCCCTCTGCCTCTCAGAGCACCTGCAGGCACTTTCAGCCCACATGGATTAGATTGTTGGGCACTCTGGAGGGCACTTGCAGAGAAGGAGGGGAACCAGAGCTAAATTAGTCTACTTGGTCAACTGAGGTCAGTTTTGACCCATGTGGTTTATTTTTCTGCCCACACCTGCAGCTCAGTTCCCACCCAGGCAAGGGTGTGAAGCTCCATCAACTTCTCTGGGAAACTACAGGTGGTTTGGCCTGCACAGCTTGGATTACTACACATGACTGAGACTCCATCCCTACCCCTGGCAGAGGAGAAATGTGAGCAGCTTAAGCCTTTACAGCTTACAGTAACAATTACATCCTTGGCTCCGACTACACAACCAGAAAGGGAGAAAGGGCAAGAAAGCCCTAAACTAAAGAGAGAAACTGCATAAAGAATAAAAACATCTAGTAAACGAGATGCCAAGACACCAACAAAAAATTACAATCCATACCAAGAAACAGAAAGATATGGCCCAGTCAAAGAAACAAGATAAGCATCCAGATGACATAAAGGAGTTGAGACAACTAATAATAGAGTTCAAACAAATTTCCTTAGTAAATTCCATGAGATGGCTAAAAAGATTAAGGATATTAAAAAGACACTGGATGAGCACCAAGAAGAAATTGAAAGCATTCATAGAAAAACAGATGATCTAATGGAAATGGTATAATAAATGAAATTAAAAATACACTGGAGGGGGAGGAGACGTGGCTCAAGCAGTTGACTGCCCACCTCCCACATGGGAGGTCCCAGGTTTGGTTCCCAGTGCCTCATGAAAAAAACAAAAACAAACAACAAGCAAAACAAATGATAAAACCAACTCAGGGAAGCTGATGTGGTTCAGTGGTTTAGCGCCGGCTTCCCACATATGAAGGCCTGGGTTCCATCCCTGGCCTCCAGTACCTAAAAATAAAACCAAACTAAACAAAAAAACACTGGAGGTATATAACAGTGTTTCTGCATATTTGAGAATGCAGAAGAAAGGATCAATGAGCTTGAAGACATAGTCTCCAAAAGTAAACATACAATAAAACAGATAAAAGAATGGAAAAAAATGAACAAAGCCTCAGGAAATCAACAGCAAGAAACATGCAAACATACATTTCATGGCAGTCTTGGAAGGAAAAGATAAGGGAAAAGAGGCAGAAGGAATATTAGAAAAAATTGATAGAAAATTTCCCAACCTTTGAAAGAGATAGATACCCATGCCCAAGCAGCACAATGTATACCTATACAAATAAATCTGAATAGACCTATTCCAGACACATGCTAATCAGAATGTCAAATGCCAAAGACAAAGAATTCTGAGACCAGAAGAGAAAAGTGATGCCTCACATACAAGGGACACCCAATAATATGAAGTGCTGATTTCTCATCAGAAACCATGGTGGCAAGAAGCCATGGTATGATATATTTAAGATAGTGCAAGAGAAAAATTATCAGCCAAGAATCTTAAATCCAGCAAGACTGTCTTTTGAAAATGAGGGTAACTTTAGAATATTTACAGATAAAGTGAAACTGAAAGATTGTGTAACCAAGAGACTGGCTTTGCAGGAAATACTAAAGGAAGAGTAACAGCCTGAAAAGAAAAAATAGGAGAGAGAGGCTTTGAAGAGAGTCTAGAAATGAGGATTGTATCAGTAAAAGTAACTAAAAGTGTAAAAAGAGTGGTGAAAATAAAATGACAGATAAAACTCAAAGGTCAAAGTGGGTGAAGAACTGCCTTTATGGTAATCACATTGAATGTGAATGGATTAAACTCCCTAATCAAAAGACACAGACTGGCAGAATGGATAAAAAAAATATGAGCCATCTATATGCCATCTATAAGATATACACCTTAGATCCAAGGATACAAATCAATTGAAAGTGAAAGGCTGGATGAAGATATCCATGAATGCAGTAATAACAACAAAAAAAAGCTGGAGTAACTATACTTACATTGGATGAAATAGACTTTAAAGGCAAAACTGTTATTAGAGACAAGGAAGGACATTATATATTTTAAAAAAGGGGCAATTCACCAGGAAGAATTAACAATCATAAATGTATATGTACCTAACCAGGATGCCCCAAATTATGTGAGGCAAACAATGGTAAAACTAAAGGTACAAACAGATGTCTTTACAATAATAACTGGAGACTTCAATACACAACTCTTGTCATTGGACAGAATATCTGGTCAGAGGATCAATAAAGAAACAAAGAGCTTGAATAATATGATAAGTGAACTAAACATAATAGACATATACAGAACATTGCACCCCCAAGACAGCAGGATATACAGTCTTCTCAAGTGCTCACTGATCTTTCTCTAGGATAGACCATGTGTTGGGACACAAAGCCAATCTCAATAAATTCAACAAGATTAAAATAATGCAAAGCAATTTCTCTGATCATAATGGAATAAAGTTGGTCAACAGGTAGAGAAAGGGAAAATTCACAAATATATGGAGATTACACACACACAAATAATCAGTGGGTCAAAGAAGAAATTGTGAGAGAAATCAATAAATATCTCAAGAAGAATGTAAATGAGAACACAATGCATCAGAGCACACGGGATGCAGTGAAAGCAGATCTGAGAGGGAAATTTATAGCCCTCAATGCTTATATTTAAAAAGAAGAAAGAACTAAAACCAGTGACCTACTTACAAAGCTGGAGGAACTAGATAAAGAACAGCAAACTATTCCCAAAGCAAGCAAGGAGAAGCAATGAAATAACAAATATCAGAGCAGAAATCAATGACATTGAGAACAACAACAGCAAAAAGAAATAGAGAAAATTAACAAAATCAAAAGTTGGTTCTTTGAGAAGATGAACAAAATTGACAAATTCTTAGCTATACTGACAAAGAGAAAAAGAGAGAATATGCAAATAAATAAAATAAAAAATGAAAACAGGGACAGAAATAAAAAAGATCATAAGAGGATACTATGAACAACTGCACACGAACATACTAGACAATGTAGATGAAATGGAAAAACCTAGGAACATATAAACAACCTACACTGACCCTAGAAGAAAGAGAAGACCTCAACAAACCAATCACCAGTAAAGAGATAGGAACAGTCATCAAAAACCTCCTCAAAATGAAAAGCCCAGGACCAAATGGTTTCAGAGGTGAGTTCTATTAAGCATTTAAAGTTTATTCAAAGTCTTTCAAAAAGCTGAACAAGAAGGAATGTTATCAAACTCAATCTGTGAAGCCAACATCACCCTTTTACCAAAGCCAGATAAAGATTATTATGAAAAAATAAAAGTACAGACCCATTTCTCTAATGAATACAGATGCAAAAATCCTCAACAAAACACTTGCTAACCTAATTCAACAACACATTAAAAGAATTATTCATCATGATCAAGTGGGTTTTATATCAGGCATGCAAGGGTGATTCAACACAAGAAAATCAATCAGCATAATATACCGCATTAATAAATTAAAGGAGAAAAATCACATGATCCTACTGATTGACTCAGAAAAGGCATTTGACAAAATACAGCATCTTTCCCTGATAAAAATACTACAAAAGATAGGAATTGAAGGAAACTTTCTCAGCATGGAAAAGATCATATATGAAAAACCCACAGCTAACATTGTACTCAATGGCAAAAGACTGAAAGCTTTCCTGTCGAGATCAGGAACAAGACAAGGATGCCCACTGTTACCACTTTGTTGAATATTGTGCTGGAGGTTCTAGCTAGAGCAATTAGGCAAGAAAAAGAAATAAAAGACATCCAACTTGGAAAGGAAAAAGTAAAACTTTTGTTTTTTGCAGATGATATAATCCTATACCTAGAAAGTCCCCCTCCCCAGAAAAACTACAACAAAGTTGTTAGAGCTAATAAAACAATTTCAGCAGAGTGGCAGGACACAAGATTAATATGCAAAAATCAGTAGTGTTTCTATACACTAGTAATGTGCAATCTGAGTAGAAAATTAGGAAAATATTCCATTTATAAAGCAACTAAAAGAATTATATACTTAAGAATAAACCTAACCCAGGACATAAAGCACTTGTATTTGGAAAATGACAATACATTGCTAAAAGAAATTTTAAAAGACCTAAATAAATGGAAGAATATTCCATGCTCATGGATTGGAAGACTAGATATTGTTATGATGTCCATTTGACCCAAATTGATACACAGATTCAATGCAATCCTGATACAAATTTCACGAGCATTTCTAAAGAAATGGAAAACACAATTATCAAATTTATTTGGAAGGGTAAGGGATCCCAAATAACCAGAAACATTTTAAAAAGGAAGAGCAAAGTTGGAGGACTCTCACTTCCAGACTTTATTACATTACCTAGCTACAGAGGTAAAAACAGTGTGGTATTGGCATGAAAATAGACACAGACCAATGGAACCCTCACATGTATGGTCAAGTGATTTTTAATAAAGCTGTCAAACCCACACAGGTGGGGCAGAACAGTATTCAACAAAAGGTGCTGGGAGTACTGGATATCCATATCCGAAAGAAAGAAAGAGGATCCCAATCTGATACCTTACACAAAAATGAACACAAAGTGGATCAAAGACCTGAACATAAAAACCAGAAGCAAAAAGCTCCTAGAAGAAAATGTAGAGAAACATCTTCAAGACCTGGTAGTAGGTGATGGATTCTTAAACTTTACACCAAAAGCATGAAACATGGACAAATGGGACCTCCTCAAGCTTCAACACTTTTGTGATTTAAAGGCCTTCATCAGGAAGGGATAAAGGCAGCCCACTCAATGGGAGAAAATGTTTGGAAATCACATATCCATAAAGGGTTTGATTTTAAATCTATATAAAAAGATCATACAACTCAACAATAAAAGAGCAAACCAATTAAAAAACAGGCAATAGGCATGTCTCCAAAGAGGAAATACAAATGGCTAAAAAGCACATGAAAAAATGTTCAATATCACTAGCTATTAGGGAGAGGCAAATCAAAATGACAATATCACCTCACACCACATAAAGACCATTATTAAAAAAAGAAAAAAACCCCAGAAAATAGTAAGTGCTAGAGAGGATGTAGAGAGAGGAAATCTCCTTCATGGTTGGTGGGATTGTAAAATGGTGCAGCCTCTCTGGAAGACAGTTTGGTGGTTCCTCGGGAAGTGAAATATAGACTGTCATATGATCTAGCAATTCCTCCACTAGGAATATATACAGAAGAACTGAAAACCGTAACATGAACAGACATTTGCTCACAGTTGTTCATAGCGGCATTATTGACAATGGCCAAAAGTTTAAAACAACCCAAGTCCAACTAAGGAGTGGATAAACAACATGTGGTATGTACATACAATGGAATACTATGCTTCTCTAAGAAGAAATGAAATTGGGACACATGATAACATGGATGAACCTTGAGACATTATGCTAAATGAAATAAGCCAGACACAAAAGGAAAAACGTTGCATGTTCTCAGTTATATGAGCTAAATGTGAAGAATAAATGCATGGAGTTAAAACCTAGAGTATAAGTTATTAGGAGATGAGGAGGGATAAGAAGGGATACTGATTCTTAATGTGTTTAGCATTTTAATCAACTTGATTGTAAAAGTGTGCAAATGGATAAAGTTGATCATAACACATTATAGTGAGTAAACTAATGCAGCTGGTTTATAAATGGAATTGTGGCTGAAAAGAGTAGTCTAGGGATGTATATATCAACTGAAAGAAAGCTAGAGAATAATCTATGGACTGAATAACATTGTGAGCCCAGAAGTGAATGAGAACTGTGGTTAATAGTACAAATACAAGAATGTCCTTCTATGAACTAGAACAAATATACATGACTATTGCAAGATGGTAAGAATGTGGATAAGCATGGTAAAAATACAATTAATGTAACATATGGACTATAGTTAAGAATAATACTGTAATATTCTTTCTTCAATGCCAATGATATACTGTGCTAACAGTAAGCTATGGAAAAAATACACCAAATGTACTCCATAGAGTAGACCATAGTTAGCAGTATTAGTCTGATGACATCTCATAATTTGTTACAAATGTTCCACAGCAATGTAGTCTGTTGGTAGACGGGTATTGTATGGGAATTTCACACGTGTGCATGAATGTTTTGTAAGTTCACAACTTCTCCAATAAAAATAAATTTTTACAATTTGGAAAATTTGAGGTCTATATTTTAATTAATGTCCACAGTCAGCTAAAAATATATTCAGTATTGAAGGAAAGCTCAGCAATTGAAAATGATCACCAAAAATTTTAATAGAGCTTTCAGGATACTTATGGACTTCTGATTAGTATATTTGAATTTAAATGGAAAAACACTTTTATCTTCTGGGGATACCTTAATTTCCAAGAGTTTAACACTTCTTCTTAATGAAGTACTAACAAGATATCAGTGTAGGAAACAGTGTGGCTCCCAATTTGGATCAGAATCACTTGAACTTCTTTTTACAAATATGGATATTACAAGTCTCCTCCTGATTGGGGGAGCCTTATATTCCACATATAAAAAGTGGGGCTGACCTAGCTGGCAAGCGTCTTTTCCCTCCCTCGCTTCTACCTACCTGTGACATCACAGCTAGAGCTGAAGTGAACACACTCCTATCATGAGGTGACTTTGAGGATGGAAGCAATACTCCATAGATGAAGCACCAAAAAGGCCCCTGGGATGTTGAAGGATGCCATTATGAAATTACCATACCAGCACTGAATACCCTCTTTTTTGTTGTTATGACAGACAAATGAATTCTTACCCGATGTAAGTCATCACTTTGTTAGTATCTTTTACTTATAGTCAAAAACAGTTCCCAATTCCATTATATGTTAGTAATTAAGAAGACGACACTGATGGCATGATTGTATCTATTAAAGATAAAAGAAATGGCCAATATGTTGAATGGCAGAAATAAAACATGATTACAAATCTAAGTAGGGCAGAACTCTACTCAGAATATATCAGATGAAAGGGAACAAGTAAACATTCTGCATCAAGATTTAAAATTTAAACATGAAAACAGGATCAATATTAGTTCATGACATAAAGTCATTTAGGTTTTAGCTGTTTACCACTTTGGCATGAGCAAAGAGTAGCATGAGATTATTAAAAAAAAGTTAATTTAATCCTGTATAAATAGAGGTATTATATACAGACTACGGGAAATTATTTTCCTCATGCTTAAAAGACAAATAGCATATTTTCTGTTCCAAGGTTAAAGAACCAGGATTATTGGGTGAAAAATCAAAGAAATATAGATTTTTAACTACAGTAGAATTTTCTATTAATTTGAATTGCCTCACAGTGAAATGATCACTTGATAATGTAGTGCAATTCCTAACACTGAAAAGAATGTTCAGGAACATTCCTGTATTGCAGAATAGGTTGTGCTAGATGACTTCTAAAATTTTATGGTGGTAGTACCTAGAATACACACTTGGTAATGGCAAAATGAGACTTCATATGAACTATATCACTATATCTACTTGATGCCACAGAAAGATCTCTGATTTAACAGAGTACTACCTTGGGAAAAAAACCCACAAATTTCATGTATGCTAACAAAAGAGACCTCCCCTCAGTAAGCAATTTAGGTAATTCCACAGAACTGGATACAGTAAGGTTTCTTCATCTTTTATTTCAAGGCTTAGACCAAATATTTCTACCAGAGGGCAAAATTGTGATGTAAAGTGGGGATAATACCTATCTCCTAGGCTGTTGTATAGATTAAATGAGATAATCCATGCAAAGAACTGGCTCAGAGAGGTTACTCAGCAAATGTTAGATATTGTAATTAGCACATATGGTGTGCTACCTTACCATTACTACTACTACTACTACTACCACCACCACTACTACTTGCTTATACATTTGTATTCTCCCTTAAAATCTTGGGCATTTTGAATGCAGGAAAGACAAGTCCTTTATCATTTCATCTTCAGGGCTTAACTCACAGTAGTTGCTTAGCAACAATGAATGCAGTCATGAAACTTACAGCCTAACTATGCTGTATAAATTTAAAAATTATGGTATTCTGGAATTGGGAGAAATCTTCAAAATATTTATAAATAAGAAGACTACAACACAGAATGAGAAAGAGATTTCCCTAAGGTTACATAAAGTGAAAGCAAGAATTCAATTTTGTAAGAACCCAAATCTAGTCTTCTAGAAATTTCTTGTACAAAACTGTTTAAAAGGCCTTTGGGATATTGGTAAATTCATGTAATGGCCAACTGTATTGCAAATATTTACCTTATAAGGCAACTAAATATGTATGTAATCCATGCAAGTTGTCTTTAGTCTATTTCCATTGTGAAGGGTAGTCTAGTCATACTAAAGTAATCCAACAGCTAATGTAGCATAGTCATCTCCCAATTTTGAAAATCTATACTTTAACAACTTTTTGGCTTATATAAATTCCAAAATATGAATTATTTCTACATATTAGCCCATGCCCCTTATAAAGCGTAAGTAAAAAATAATGGAAAGTTATTTTCTGGTTCCATTTCCAGTGTTAGGTTGCCATCTGGTGGCCTTTCAGTCCTGTGTAACTCACTACCCTACCACCACATTTGGTAAGGCCTATGAAATTGATGAGCTTTAAATATATATGTATGTCCTCTTTTAAACTTATTTAATATGTAGCATGGAAACTGCACCTCCAACTTCCCTCCCAGACTAACAGTTTCAGCAAAAGACGACAAACCTTAATTCAGAGAGACAGAAGCAGGCAGTTACAAGTTAAATCCCCTAATAAAAAAATATAACTCTCGACACCCACTAGGATGTCTTTAATTTAGAAAACAGAAAATAATAAATGTTGGTAGGATACAGAGATACAGACAGGTACCGTTATACATTGTTGGTGACACTAAGGAATGGTGCAGCCATTGTGGAAATCAGTTTAATGGTTTCTCAGAAAATTGAGAGAATTACCAAATGATCCGGCAATCCCACTTCTAGGTATATATCCAAAGAGTAGAGAGCAGGGGCTCAATCAGATATTTGCATACTGATATTAATAGCATCATTATACACAATTGCCAAAAGATGGAAGCAACCCAAATATCCATCAATAGATGGACAAACAAAATGTGGTATATATATTCAAATGAAAATTATTAAATCTTAAAAAGGAATCCCCCAATCATGATTCTTCTACTTCTTTTAATTGAACCTACACTTTTCAATTTAATTGCTTATTTCTCAGAGACTTAAAACCTTGGGATTGTTCCTATGCCAGTTGAGGCCTAATACTCAGCAAATTTGTGACCAAATTCTTTTCTTCAGTTCCTTGGGCTTGTTCTGGACAACTAACAAAACTGCAAGCAAAACAAGTCCATTCTTTTGCCCCATAATATTTTTGTCCCTTCTCAGCCTGAAGCAGTCAGAGTAGACATCAATCCAAATCCCTCAAGACTGAGGAATGAACAGAAATAAGGGAAGTGTAACTGCTGACTAAAGCAGATTTAGTTACTATAGTTACCTTGTGTGTTAACTGAGTAACTTGTAATATTGATATAATTTTTAATTTTTAAAAAACCCTGTTCTTCACAAAATTTCAAATATTTTCTCTCCATTGTATTAAATAACAGGGCAAGAACAAAATAATTGTATTTGCCCAGATAAAATTCTAATCACAATAGCAGAAATTTTGCTATGCCATCAAAACAGTTGAGAGAAAGGCTCCTCAGCAAGCTGTGACTCTGTCTGTGAGCAAGGGGCTTTTATGAAGCTCTGTTACTGTCCTACAAATGTAGTTCTGGGTCTTGTGAGGAAATGAGATACCTGATAAATTCCACTCAGGGATCCAAGAAATGTTTGTATAATCAGACTTCTACTCCAGCCAAAATCACAGAATCATGAGGAGAGAACTGAGGGTGTCTGTGGATGAGCCAGTTACTTTTGTAGACCCATTGTAAGTAACTTAGTCTTCCTATAGGGACAGCAGCCAAAGGAAAAGCTGTGATGACTTCATGTCATTGGAATGTCAAACGGAGAAGAAAGATATAAAGGCAGCAGTAAAAGAAGAGATGATTCAAGATGTAGATAAACAAAAGGATGATCATCACACAAACACTATTTCAATTGCACTTTGATTCCACAGAACTGAAAATTAAGTGGATATGAATTCAAGAATCTTGTTTTATGTCTCATTTTATTTAAAAGAAATTTGAAAAAATCTAGCTGGCTAAGAGTGCTATTAGGGCATTGTTAACTACAAATCCTAGGTATCTGGCAAATGCATTTATAACTTCAGAAAACATACAAAGGAATAAATATTTTGAATAAGAATTTGTGCTATGAAAGATGATATGACTCCATCTAAAGGATACAACTCATACTTCTATAGTTTAGCTACATTCATAATTAGGGTTCAATTAAAAAGATTTATATCAGAAAGTGTTTTAAGTAAGAGCCACAGAGTTGAAAGGGACTTCAAAGATTACGAAATTAGCGGCGGACTTGGCCCAGTGGTTAGGGGGCGTCTGTCTACCACGAGAGGTCCGCGGTTCAAACCCCGGGCCTCCTAGACCCGTGTGAAGTTGGCCCATGTGCAGTGCTGATGCGCACAAGGAGTGCCCTGCCACACAGGGGTGTCCCCCGCGTAGGGGAGCCCCACGCGCAAGGAGTGCGCCCCATAAGGAGAGCCACCCAGTGCGAAAGAAAGTGCAGCCTGTCTAAGAATGGTGCCACCCACACGGAGAGCTACGCAGCAAGATGATGCAACCAAAAGAAACACAGATTCCCGTGCCGCTGACAACAACAGAAGCGGACAAAGAAAGGAGACGCAGCAAATAGACACAGAGAACAGACAACTGGGGTTGGGCGGTGGTGGTGGGGGAAATAAATAAATAATCTTTTAAAAAAAAAGATTATGAAATTATAACCATAGAAAGAACATTTAATCTCATATGATTTATTTTCACAAAAGCATACTCTTAATGCAAAGTTCTTCTTGAATCATTAAAAAATAGTTTTGACGCATGCTGTAACATGGATGCACCCTGAAGACATGTTGAAACAGGCCAGACACAAAGAGATAGTGAATGATCTTGCTTATATGAAATACCTAGAATAACCAAATTTCATAGAAGCAGGTAGTTTACAGGTTACCAGACATGGGTAATGGGGTCAGGTGGGGTAGGAATATGAAATTATAGCATAAGGGGTGAGCAGTTTGTCTGAGGAGATAAAAAAGAGGGGTAATAGATGTTGGTGATGGTAGCACAATATTGTGAATATACTACTACTAAACTGTACACATGGATTGGTTAAAATAGGAAATTTTGTGCTCTAATAGGTTACTGAAAAAAAAGTTTAAAAGATAGGAAATTATAAGTAAGGACGCAATCTTTGTGTAATGGGATACACTTCTAGTGTCAGTTTTCAATTATGTATCTATCTAAACCCTAAATTAATAATGTATATAAATGAGATATATCTCCTGAATACTTTCAGGTTTCAGGATATGTTCTGGAAGACATGTACTCAAAAAACTTCTGAATAGTAATTGATCAAAACATGCATATATGTTTGCTGCAAAGGAGTGTACATAACTTTGTTGGCAAAGCCAATATAAATATGGTCTCTGATCAAGATGGAAAAGCAGGGCAATAAAAGGATTTAAACATAGATTTTGCCAAATTCAAACGGTGATGTGGTCTTTTTTCCTACTCCACTGACAGGGTTATAATACATTACAATGTTTGCTTTCTCTGTTGAAAGCATTAAGTGAAATAAAATAGCCATCTGCATTGGGTATTGCCAGGAGGGATCCCTTTCTGAGCTAGAATTTTCCAGAAAACAGAAACAATTCACCTGCAGGGACTTTCTGAGAAAATGGAACAAAGGAATGCACCCTACAGAACTGAAGATAAAACCTGGTGATAAACCAGTTTTGGTCCAGTAGACATAGCTTATCAGAATGGACAAGCAGACCAAACTAATCAATGTTTATCTACTCCCTACTTTGTAAGACACCCCTGCCCCAATGTAAAGTGGAAACATCAGCCCATCAGGATGTTTCTTCACTTGCTTCTGCATTTGCCCTATATTAGCTTCCTCTTTCCATCTCCTTGGTGGAGCGCCTTTCCACAGGTGGTTTGGATGCTGCCCAATTCATGAATTTTAAACTGCTCAAATAAACTCCCATAAATATCTAGTCTAATATTTTTAAAACATATTCTACTATTGTGACTATTATGTAAATTTCCCTTCAAGTAGGATTTTAGGACTGTTAATTCAGCAAGAACACATGGGTCCTTTGAAATAGATGAGTAAGGTGGTACTACAATACAAATTCTGCGTTACCTCAAATGCACCTAATTTCTTTGTTAGGATTGCTCAATGTCTGACACTAATTATCAAATGCTACCTATTTTCATTACTATCTAGATAGAAGAGCCAGACCACGGTTCTGGGCATCTCAATCGTCTCTTTCAGGATCTTTGAGTTTTGTATCTTTATAACTGCTGCTCCACAGTGTGCCCAATTCTATGCACTAAAGTTTTAAAGGTTCTGCTGGAACATGTCTGCTCTTCCCTTTAATATTGTACTTCTGAGGAAAGCTGCCTACACAGATTCTAGCTGGGTCAGTGAAAAGGGAAAGCAAAAAAAAATATATGGAGCCAGGGCACACAGTGAGTTCTAGCATATAGTTTTGAAACAAAAAATCAGATTTTTCTCTCATTGTCAGGGATATCATCTTTGAGAAATGAGACGCAAGCCCCTGTGCACACCTAAAAGCTCAATGATTATTATACACAATCAACCATTATTTTGCATTGGAAAGGTCCACATGACTATCATGCAGAATATTCCAGATTTTTTGGTCCTTTCACTTCTGGCAGAGCAGCTGCTATCTTTCATACTTTTGTCTCATCTACTTTGGATAGGAAACTGGTATGTGATCAAGATTTTGTTGAAAGAAACCAAAATTGTTTCTCATTATATATTCTTAACATGTCAACTACATTTAAAAACATTTTTAATGGCCATCAACATATGCCATGATGTGGCAGAACTTACATTTTGCATTATTCACTGGAATTAAAAGTATACTGCATTTCTTCCCATATTTGTATGAGATCAAACTTTCTCTATATAATCCTGACAAGCTCCACCTTCCTCCTGCTTTGAAACCGCAATATCCTGACCCAGCAGGACAGAGAAAGTATACTAAACCAGGAATCAGGAGATCTGCTCTTCTTTTAGTTTGCTATTACAAATCATTGAATTTCCTTATGCTGTCTTCATCTATAAAACGAGATTCCTAATTTTCTTCTTCACACAGGACAGGGGTTGTTGCTTAAACTGCATAAATAATAAAAGGACACTTGTCAGGCTGATGTGTTTGAGAAAATTTTCTAGTGTTCCACTTGAGATGATTTTAAGTAGCCATAAATAGGTTTAGTAAATACACACTTTTTAAGTGAAGGCTTTGAAGTTTTCAAATAACTAAATGTAATGCAGTTTGCCAGCTAATTAAATGGATTTTTACAGGTAAGGGCAGCAATTATCAGGATAGACTTAGTTGGAAGCATTTGGATTGTATTGATTGTAAAGGTATAATGGAAATATTTAAAAGATTGGGTCCCTGTATATTCCCCCCATGTCACTATCCTTGAAATGTCAAGATGTTGGTTAACATCATAAAGCCTCCATATAAAACAGCTTGGCAAGTGTTGGAGAATCCCCCATAGTATGACTGATTCCAATGAACAGGTGTGATCTGTTCCTGAACAGTCTGAAACCCACCCAGTGTCATCAAAGGCCTAGCAACTTCTTGAACACCCCACTGCTACAGGGGAACATTGACACATGAGGGCTATTGTAATATCCTGATGTCCTATTCCTCTTTTCTAACCTATCCTGGGGGATAAGTGTATCACTAGCACTTGAACGTGTTATTTTACTCAGGATTCAAAAAATTCTGGCTGGGCTCCATAATGCCCTCCAGCTGCCATTCTATTGGTCTCCTCCCCTTCACAACCAAACTTGAAACATAGGTGTGTATGTTTGCTCACTATATGCAACCCACTCCAAACTGGTTCCCACTAAAACTAATTTGCAAAGGTCATCGATTACTTCCTTACCACTAAATCCATAAATTCTTTACAATCCCCTTGAAATAGTTTCATCCTGTTCTCATGATTTTCCTATTTCTCTTCTAATCTACTTTTAAAACACTGAGTTCCTCAGGGTCCAGTTCTAGGCCCTTTTCTATACACTTTACCTAGGTAACCACCCACTCACAAATTGCTCTTCAACTAGCCTTAGCTACCTGAATAAATGGCACTTTTAGCCAACCACTTATTCAAACCCCAAAACCTGGAAGTTTCAACTTCTCCACACTCCTTCCTTTCCCACAATCAATAATGTCCAAGCCCTATAGAATCTTCTAAATCTCAAGTCCATCTATTTTTCTCTCTGCCAGTAATACCCACTCCAAGATAGTATCCTATCCCCTAGATGACACAGACAGTCTTCTTGAATTCCCCATGGAATGCTCTCACGAGTCAAGTAAAATTCTAAAAATGCAATTATAAGAATCTTACTCCTCTGTTTAGAATCCAAATATTAACCCATTGCTTAAAAAATCCAATACCAACAATTAGTTTCTTTTTTAACAATGCACTGCATCATCTGTCCTTTCTTACCTTTCCTCAACCACTTTAAATTCTATCCATACCAGGTTTTTTTTTGTTTGTTTTTTGTTTTTTTACCTTTTTCTCAAAATATAGCTCTAACAGCTTTTTCACATACCTTATTCCTTAGTCTGGAGATTTTTCTTCCTTCCCTGCTCCAATTTCTTCTTCTTTAGTAAAGTTTTCCTACAGACTTTCCGCAGACTACATAAGATTCTCACCTTATATATTCTTTTAAGGTCCTATCCTCTTCCTTCACAGCACTTACAACTATAGTATTGTGTAATTAGACACCGGGCTCCAGGAGTCAGAATCAGGTTTTTAACATTCACTTATACACATAAGTACCTACTCTGTTTACCTCCCAAGACTACTTAGAGGGAAAAAATCAGTTTAGCTGCCTGGTGGGAATATTCTGGAAGGAAGCCAGTAAGGAGACAATAGTAATCTGGGCAAGAGATGATGGTGGTTTGGGTTAAAGGAGTAATGAGATATGGAAGGAGGTAGAAGAGTTCCTTTCTATTTATGAGGAGAAATGACCATAACAATGATTGAATATAGGGAAAGAAAAGGGATTTGTTACTAGGACCCCAAAGAGCATCACTTGAGAAACCTAGGCAGTGACTTCCTTTATACAGTGAAGGAACACTGAGAGAGAATAGATTGAAGGTGGGTGGGAGGAGGAAATAATTGGACATAAGATGGTTAACAATGAGGTAGCCTGACGCTACTAAAACACAAACATGGCCTTAAAGGGATCAATTTGGGTGGGACACAGATTGATAATTCTAAATGCCATGGACTAAATCTCTAAAGAACATAGGGACATGATTATAGAGAGGTGTCAGGTACTGGGAGAGGAACTATCAGGGATGGGGCAGCCATAAAGGATAAGGAGAAAAGAGACAATGTCAAGGAAATCAAGAGAAGGGTACTTCTAGGTAGGAGTCATCAACGCCAGTGAACGCTTCTGAGGCAGTGTATGAAGAAAAATAACCAGTGGATATGGCAGCACTGAAGAGACTGATGACCTGACACAAGGAATTCCAGGAAAGTTTTAAGGACAAAGTGTGAAGAAATGAATGTGTATGTAACTCAGGTTAGCTGTGATAGGAACCAGTAGTTATAGGATAGAGGGCCTCAGATAATCCCCCCCGCCATCTCCTTTCTTTCAAGAATAGTTACTAGGGCGTTAGCTCTTAGATCTACTAGAGGAAATGAGGATGAAATGAGAGCAGTTAGAGTACTTGAAAAGGCGATGGAGGTTTGAATCCAGATGGGTACAAGGATTGGTTTTTGATAACTAGAGGGTGCAGATACAGGAAGATTTGGTGATTTGGTGGTAGAAAATTGGGAAAGTTCCTGTCAAATTTTTAATTTTCTCAGCAAAATGTGATAAAAAAGATCATCAGATGAGGGGAGTAGGAAAACTTAGGAAACAAGTATATCTCATTTAAGCTTGGGGAAGTTACAAGAGTAAAGAAATATTTCCAGGCAGTAGTGAAAGTCTAACTTGAGATTATAAACCTTCCCAATGGAATTATTTTCTTTCATTCACTTGCTCAAAAGAAAACTGGTCTGGAGATTTTTCCAGGAAAGCATGACAGAGAATATTGCAATGTAATACAACAATAGGATCTAGTTTTTAAACTAGACAAATGGGAACGTGGAGGAAGCTGATGAACAGTGAGCAAGTAGTAGTTTTAACTGATTAGTAGTTGTGATGAACTAGATTTCTTTAATGAGGATACCTTGAGCAGGTGAACTGGAAGTTTGTCATTGCAGAGGGGGAATCTGAATTCAAGATCTAGTGTACTTGGTTAAGGTGTAGGGATCTCATTTATGGAGGAACAGATCACTGAAATAAGCTCCTCTAATGAGCAAGGCCACTGGGAAACAGCTCATACCACTCTGGAGAGATACAGCATTTGAAGAGACAGCAAGTATCAACAAAAATAAAAATTAAAAATGCTGTTATACAGAAGCCTAATTTGTATATTATACAGAGGTCTGCAAATGTCTCTGGTGAGGTGATAGTTAAGCTGAATATTGATAGATAAGGATTTAGTCATATAAATAGTAGAGTAAGTGCTCCAGCAGAGAGGGGCGGTATGTGTAAAAGATTTGGGGAATCCTTAGGTATGTGTTTAAGGAAATGGAAACAGTGGGAAAATGGAAGTAGAGTGTTTGGAAAGGTTGGCAGGGGAGTAAGAACACTGAATTTTAATCAAAGCACCTTTAGCTGATATTCAGTAGATACTGAGTGTAGACTGAGTCAAACATTAACAACATCAAATGGAAAGGATGAATTAGCCAATCAGAATCATCATCAATTGTAACAGCTGATACAGCTTCATTGGTACATATCGCAGCTGAAGCTGAGAATACCATTTTAGATCAGTGTTTCCCAAAGTGTGTTCAGTAAGATATACCTAAGTAATAACATAAAAAAAGGAAAGATAAAATGTCTTCATGGTTAATTAAGCCTCAGTTAACAGTTTATGTGTTTCTTTACAATAGGATTCCTCAGTCTTTAATATGCTAACATGCACTGGATTCTTTAAAAGGGAGCTTTAATATACAGTTCAGGAAACTTTGATCGCAGAACTCAACTTTCACCCCAATGGTATCTCATTGCAGTACACATTTTGAAAAAGGTTCCCTTGACTACTCTACTTTTTAGGAGCTCTCATATGCATTAACACTATATTTATTTTTTGGCTCCCATTCTCTCTTGCCTGGACTATCTCAAGTCTCCCTGCTTCTAATTTCCAAGTCACCCAATCTATCCTCCACAAAGTGCCAATTTTCTTTCTAAAATTGCTAAGTGATCCATTTACATGCATTCTCTTTTTTTTTTTTTTTTTTTCCTTTTAACGGTATAGACTAAATTCTTAAATAAACGAGACAAGAACTTTCATGGTCTGGCCCATTTACTTCTTCAGCTTCTCCAACTCTCTATTTTACCACACAGACTACTTAGCAATAATGAAAATGCACCAGACTGCTTCATGCCTCCATGCCCAGAATTCCCTTTTACCCTCCAGCCATCTGATGGACACCCATTAACCTTTCAAGACTTCTCTTCTCTACAAAGACTCACAACTACCCTTTCTCTGAAATACAGAGCATTCTTTGATATTTCTAGCTGTAGTATCTATCAACTTTTATCTTAATACTTATAACAATAATATTTGTTTACCTGGTGATCAAATTTTGCCTTGTTAAAAATCTACTTCTATCTAGCCCTTTAAAATAACAATTTAACACTGCTGAAAATTTCCACAACTGTTATATTTCACTCAGGACAATAATGCATTCCCCCCTGCCCTGCTCTCTCACTGCTTCCCCATCATTTTCCTGCCTAGTTATTTTCTCCAAGTTGTCTGCTAAGTGGGCAGTTTTATTTGGCTTTTTAAAAAAATTAAGCAAAATATATGGATGGCACTATTACTTCATAAGTATCTGGACTGAAACATACAATCAAGAGAGATAAAACAATATAAAGTCATTAGTTAATTAGTAACACAAATGGATGTTTACTAATACTTAGTATTGGCATAGGAATCATTTTAGGAAAGTATCATCAACCCTATAGGCATCCAGGGCTCCACCCACCCCCCCCCTTTCTAAAAAATGGACTCAGAGAAGATTAAAGCCTTAATTAAACACATACACTATTTCTGTGTTTAGTTTTCACAAACGACATCCTTTTAATGTGAAACTGACATTCTGGCATTGCTTACATGCCCAGAAGAGTCAGATAATCAACAAGTTTATAATAACATTGTGCAAGAGTAATTAATAAAGTCTGAAGTTCGAAGAAAAGAAATCATGTTCCCCTATAACACAATGAAGAGATATTTGTTTCCATGTGTGATATTTAGAAGATAGTAAGCTTTAAAAATTAGAGAAAGGAAGGATTTAAAAATTAGAGAAAGGAATGTTTAAATAATGCATTTTGAATAACATGGTTCTAATATGTAATATTCAAATTCTTTTAGGTTTAGAAGAGGGAAAGATCTTTTTAATGATGAAATTTAGATAAATCTAAACTGTAGGAAGAAAAGATCTCAAGACAACAGATGGAGGAAAAGTATACCATGGAAAATATATACTTTGTGAAGATTCTTTTTTAATACTTAGGCATTACATTCCATATCAAATTTTACTAACATGCTGTTCTATAAACTTATATTAATTTTATACCATAATTTCATTTTTCTGTCTCATGCTGAAAAGCCTGCTCTGCCAAAATTACTTTTAGTATACAGTACTTGGAATAAAAAAATTTTTAACTCAAAATCTTCTGGTATGTAGGAGGAAAACAATTACTGAAATACTGAGTGGTCAATTTTCTTGAGCTAATGAGTAAAGGAAAAGCCCCAATACATTGGCATTTTCACTTAACAGAGGCTCATCACTACATTCATTAGGAATAAACCTATTTACTACTGCACTATATAGGACAGTTTTGCTAAATGCCTACTTTTATGGGCTAGGTCAAATTCTAAGAAAATTGTACAAAAACATTCAGTTGTTAACAAAAATTTAATATTAAAATTATTCAAAGTTATTTACGTTACTGTTAAGTTAGGAAAAAAAACAGGTATTAACCACCCATAAAAACAACTTTTATTTTAATAAATAACAGTGGGCTTATCAAAGGGTAGGAATTTTAATGTGTCAAGTTTTATGCATATTGGTAATAAACCTTAAGGAGGTGAAACCAACTATTCAATATAACCCATTAGGCCCTAAAAATAAAACTATAATACTTTAATAATAAAACTTAAAAAATATTTTCCAAAAGAAAATACACTCCTTGACCATGCTTATTTATTCAGAGTACCAGCGATTTCAGTTAATGTTAAGTGCTTCATTTTTCCTGCAAATCTGATGTTGCACAGGGAATATACACGTATTCATATCATCACAATATCTTCAATTTCTCAGGCTAATAATATTGTGAACACAACTATTTTATAACAAACACAAAGTCAAAAATCAATGCTACTATTTATGGCAAACAGAAACAAAAGTAAATATTGAAAGAATGTTTTCTTTTGCTTCCAGTACTGATTCTAGTTGGGACTTTAACTGAAGGTTAAAGAAGTTACTCTTCTAAAGTAACCTCTACCTCTGGCTGTGCATCCATAGTATAAATATGGTAAATAAAGCTAAATTAAAAGAGCTAACTATATACTGAATAACCAAAATAATTATAACAACTAATACTGCTCTTAAAGACCAATCTAATGAATAAAGTATCATTAGATATGGTGGGAAAATACAGACAAATCTGTACAATCTAACATCTATAAACAGTAAAATCAAAACATCCAACTTCCTTATAGAAAGTGTTTCATCTATGTAATTATAAATGTTAAGAACTCTTGCATTTTATAAACACAAGATGGGCTCACTTTGATGATACCAATTTTAAGATTTATAAAAATGTTTAAAAAAATTTTTCCACAAAAGTTTATACAGTTTAAAGCTATACACCAATCTATAAATTTCAGAAAATGGAAAAAACAAAACAAAACTTTTATAAGATCACATGTATAAAACAAGAAATGAAATGTGATTTTATTTAAGGCAATACTGGGCTACTTCACAAATCACCACCTCAAATATTTACACTGCTCCACACTACTATTTTCTATCACATTCACAAAGGATTTTTTTAATACCAAATGTTTAAAATTTTCAATGTAATAAATTCTTTATTCACATTTCCATAATATTTCATGGAATCATAATAACTATATCCAATTCGAAGAAATGAAAAAAAAAAAACTGCTAACGAAACTGTATGAATTCCACATGAAAACCATCCAAAAATCTTGGACGGTAAATTTACAAAGGAGAGCAATGTGTAAATGTAATGTGCCTACTCTGTGAAAAGTAATCTTGAGAACATCTTGTAAATAAATGCTTTAAGTAAAAATCAATGGACTATGGCAGAATTTCTACTTTTAGTCCAAAAAGTTCTTAATTCAACACAATAAAATAAGTTTTAAAAACTTGATCACTTAGTTAAAAATTAAAATTCAAATATAAACATATCATTTAATAGTTTAGACTTACAGACTGCTAGTGGCAGCAAATGATTTACAATAATAAATATATACAAAAAAAGGTATCTACAAAGAAAGAGTACTGTTATACATGAGCAGTGACCTGGTGAAACATCAATCACACAGATAATTCAGAATTTAGTTCATGGAAAGGGCAATTGTTGATAGAAATTTGAGGTTTAGCTCAACTATTTACAAAAACTGAAGTATTGATTCTGTTCCTCAAGTCCCATAGGGATAAAAACAAAAAGTGTACATGACAAACGCCATGTTTTTTTTTTTTTTTCCTTTTTTCTGGTCAATTCATGTCAACAAAAAAAAAAAAAGAAAAAGAAAAAAGTTCACAATTCTAGCATGCTTGATGGCTTCCTATTTAAAACAAATCTGTAAATGATATATTTATGGTACATTAGTAATCAGTACTGCCCTCTCCCTGTGGCTTTACCTATACTGATTTCTTTCATAACAGACACATCCAGATCATTTGAAAGTACTTCAAGTTTTTTCAGACTGACTGTAGGTTTCATTTCCTGTAGCTGCTTTAAGACAAGTTCAGTGCAATCTTTAAGAGTCTTGTCTAAAACAATTTTTACATTATCACTGCACTGAAGCTGTGATGGATTGGCAAACTGTATAAAGGTTTCACTTTCTTTACAAGAACATAAGTGATTTCCACTAGTTACACCAGTCTTATCAATATTTTTTCTTGAATTTGCATGGGATCCTTTTTTAGTTACACTATTTAGATGGTCTTTGTCAGTACTTTTCTTCTGCTTCACTGCAGACTCCTCAAGAAACTTGAGAAATGATACTTCAAATCCCATTGGTTTAAAAGAGCTCCAGTCAAAAGATGCAGGATGTTCCTCAGTGGTTTGAATTGCAACAGCAGTTTCTTCTTCTTTATGAATGTCACTTAATTCAACTGCCAATGCTGCTTCAGCTTTTTCAGTTTTCTTCTTCTTGTTTTGTGAGACATTTTTGTCTTTATTAACTCTCTTCAAATTACTTGATTTTTGTTTTTCTGACGGGGGGGGGTTATTTTCCTGAAAATCATTACTTATATTTGACGAGGTATTAGCTTGGATTTCCAAGTTTGTGCTGTCTTCATTTATTAGCTTTGTAATAAATAATTCTGTTAGCTCATCCATTTCATCCTTTTCATTTTTCTCAACTCCCTCCTGTGGAACTGTGGCTGTTCTTGAGTTGTCACTGCTCTCTAATACACATGTGTCAGACTCATTCACACCACTTTTTTCACCTTCTTGCTCAGGAGTTGTTTCCTTTACTTGTGAGTTGCAACACTGTTTAAAGACAATCAGAAGATTTCGGTGTTGTGATGTAAATGCCTTAGATAATTTATGGCACTTATAATGTCTAATTATATTGCTTTCACTTGTAACAACTGATGTACAACCCTTTATCATACATGGATACTGGGTTACAAATCTGCTCGTACACTCAGATAAGGCATCATTTCTAGCCTTAATTGAGTATACATGCTTTCCACGTTTCAGAGAGTAAGGCTTATTTTCTTCAATCTGCACAATCTTGGTGTTCTTATTTTCTGAATTGTTTTTTTTCTTTCGCTTGGTCTTAGGCATTTTGATTCCTTCCTTTCCAGATCTGCTATGTTTTGTCCCCCGATGTTTGGATTTTGTTTTTTCTTGGTTTGCCTTGCTTGATATATTTTCCTGACCAGGGGTTAGTCTTCTTGGCCGAATCAAGTGAGCTTTATGTTTGTCATTATGCTTATTAAAAATGTGTCGGAGGAGATTAGAACGAGTTGCATATATACGGTCGCAACCTTCACAATCACACTTGTATATACCATCTTCTTCTGCTTTACCTGCCTTTAACCCGATTCCATGGTCTGCCTCAAGATGAACAACATAGTTCAAATACGTAGTAAATGAAGATTTACACTCTAATTGATCACATGGAAATTTCCCAACATCAACAGAAGCAGTCATACTTTCAATTTCCTCAGGAGTCATTTCATGAAGTTTCATGTAGTGTTGTATTAGGCCAGTAATTGCTTGGAAAATTCTAGAACAATCACTCACCTGACATCGAAATTCTTTCACAGTTTGTTTAGTTTCAATTTCGTCACTTTCTTTACCAGCCTCACTTTCCTCTTCAATCTCTGCAGAAAATGCAGGTAGATCAGATTTGTGTACAGCCTGGTAATGAAGAATCAAGTTTTGCTGTATTGTAAAGGCGGCAAAGCAACCCTGGTGAACGCATCGATAAGGCCTGTAGGGACTGTATCTTGTTGGAAACTCAAGAGACTGGGAAACTGGCTTCTTGCGTTTTTTCTCCTCCTTTTCTTTTTTATACCTCCTAATTTTCCGTCCTTTGGTTGGTATATTTGTGAAAGTATTTGCATTACATTGCTCTGAAGTAACTGTAGTCACTTGTGAAGAACTTTCTATTTTTTCAGGGCTTTTTTTTTCTATAAGCTGTTTTTCTGGGTTCACCGCTACATTACTGACAGCATTTTCCTTCTTTGCTCCCAAGTCTAATGCAGGCTGGAATTCCCTTTTATTTTCCTCTGTCATAGCCAGCTGCTTTTTCACTTGTGTAATTCGTGGGGCTGATATATTTTCATTCTGAGATTTTCTTCCATAAGGCCTTTTTATTTTTAATTTTACCATTTCTTCTGTTGTAAAATGATGTACCAACTGACAGTGAGCCCGAAGATTGGAATTTCTTGTAAATGTTTTTGTACATGTAGGTACTACACATTTAAATGGTGCAAATTTCAACTGATTCTTCTTAATTTCAAGAATCATCTCTGGAGTGTACTGGTGAATTTTACCATAGTGCTTAAATAGTGCATCCTTTGTCATAGCACTGTAGTTACAGCCTTGGTTTTGACACACAAACGGTTTATTAACTTTGTCACTAAACTGAATGTTATTTACCATTTCAGAAATCGGCTGAACTGTGGCATTTGGAGTTGATTTAGTAGGAGTGGGAGTCAGTGTCACTGATGTATTTATTAGTACACACTGGGATGCTGGAGTGGATAGCTCATTTTCTAATTTTAATTTCTGTAAGCCTTCCAAAATTTCTTGTATTTGATCCTCCTTATGTAATACTTCAGATGGAGGGTTATTATTTTTTGTTGATATGACACCAATAAAAGAAGAAAACTGAGAAGAATCAGGTAATTTATTTTGTACAGTGTTTACTGAAGGAAGTTGAATGTTAAAATTTATTTGTGCATTCTGTGATGTTTCACCAACACCCTGAGATCCACTTTTTACCTCTAGTATTTGAGAATCCATAGCAGTTTTAATAATTTCAAGAGTCTTTTCAAAGTTTTGTATAACACTGTCTTCAGAAATCTGCAAATCAGAATTTATTGAAGTTGTGCACGAATTCAAAGCCATCATTTGGGAATCACCATTTTCAGTTTTTAATGTTAAAGGTGTTAGAACTGTATGGGAATCAAGATTGGTTTTGAAGTTTTCTTTTACATCGGTCATAAATAACTGATTGTCAACATTATTTAATTTCTGTGTTAGATTTTCTACCAAACCCTGAGGTTCACAATTTGGAATTATGTTAGAATGAAGGTTAGTAGTTGGTATATCAATATTCTTTGCTATAAGCCCTAATGCTGTTAAGTCACCTGTTACCAAGTTTTGGGGAGCATTAGGTGCAATCAGTGGAGGAGCAACTTTCTTTCTTCTCTTAGAAGCACTGTTTCCCTTTTTATTTAAATGACTGGACCTTGTGTTCTGAGGACCACTTATAACTGAAACACGTGAACTGTTACTGGTAAAATTTTGTGATGGTCCACCAGAATTAGGGAACGAACTGGAGCACAAACCGTTTTCAACAGTCTTTAGTATCAAGTCATTTGCTGGAAAGACAGGCAAACTGCTGCATTCATCAATGTTGGAGGAAGTTTTGGAGTTTGATGTCCTATTTTGGTTCGTCAGCAGGGTGCCTGGGTGGCAAGCAGTCTGCAAAAGGGGTGGCACAGCTGGATTTGGCATCACTGTTGCATTTATTTGCGCAGCATCTGAGACGCAACTTGATGAAATGACATGAGACAGCATTTCTGCACCCTCAAATGTACTGGGAATGCCAGCAGTTTCCAAAGCCTGTTTAATAATTTCACTTCCTTCTTGACTAACAGTGGCATTAAAGTTAGTCACACCAGTCCGAGGAAATGTATTTGCTAAAAATGTTGAACGATTTTCAGCAGCAAGAAGCTGCAGAAATGATGGATCTTTAAAACATGCTTCTGGATTGAAGGCAGACTGTTGTGGCTGCTGCAAATTTACTGCATTTGTGGAAAGTATCATGCTGGCAAGAAGAGAAGGCTGTCCATTATTCTGTAGAAGTTCTTGAGCAATTTCTGCTCCATCCAGTGGCTTACAGTAAGATCGCTTAGACAAGTGTCCACCCAGTGATCTGGGATTAGTAAAAGCCCTGTAACACCTGCTACAGATAAATTTCCCATCTCTAATAATTGCAGGCCATTTAGCTCTTTTGTTGTGCTTGGGTTTTCTTTCCTTTCCATTTGGCCCACGGCAACGATCTTTTTTAACTTTTTCAGATGCAGGCTGTTGGGCACCTGTGCTACTAAAGTCATTAGTAACATTCACTTGTGAAGAAAAAACTGCATTTTCACCATTACCCCCTTTTAGAAAGGAGGAATTAGCGTTTCCTTCAATCTGTGAGGAAAAATGATTTGTATTATTTTCCAGTTGGGAGAAAACAGAATTAGTTCCATTATCTGCTGGTGAAGGAAAGAGAGACAATGAACTATTTTCTGCAGGCAAAGGAAGGAATGGATCTGAGCCACTGTCAATATTCAAAGGTAAAACTGTTTTGGTTAGATCTTCCATTTGTGCTGGCAAGGCAGTATTAGACAAATTTTCCATTTGGGAACATAACACACTACCTTGTTCATTTTTATCCTGAGAAGGAATATTTGGACTTATGACACTTTCCATTGAGGGCAACAGTGGAGTTGCTACACTTGCTAAATGAGCTGGAAAAATGGGTGAGACATGTTGCAGCTGGGCTGAACAAGTAGGATTCCCACTGGCTTTGGTCTGTGGCGTAAAAAATGCATTATTAGAACTGCCCACCTGTGATGGCAAAAAATAAACAAATTTTCCATTATTTGGTGTATTTAAGTTGTTGGATTTCTGACCTTTTTTACTTTTCCGCTGCATTTTATATGCAGCATATTGGTCAGGGTGTGCTGTCTTCATGTGTTTTCCAATACTCTGTGAAGAGTTATAGGTTCGAGTACATCCCTCGACCTGGCAACTGAATTTCTGAACTGGAGCTTTTGGAGGCACTGGTGGAGTTCCTAAAGAACTACTTAAGCTGGGCTGTGGTGGAACAAATGTGATAGTTTCTAATGTCTTAAGAGGTAAATTATAAAGATTAGATGATGTTTTAACACTTCCTCCACATTCAAGTTTGGAAGTTGTTAAGTTGTTTTGAAATTCTGACTGATTTTGCACAGAAAAGGTCATCAGGTTGTTCACTTGTCTTTCTAAGTTTTCTGGGATAAGGTCATCTATTTTAAGGGTTTCTGAATTTACTAAAGAATTCTGAGTTATCTCAGCTTCATGAAAGCAATCCTGTTCTTTCCTCTCTGGGAAACCCGGAAGACACAAATCATTACAAGTATTTTCAACTGGTGTATGTAAGTTTGTGACCAGTGAGTCACCAGAGCCTTCCACAGTTGAGTTTTCTTGCTTTTCAAAGTTATCCTCAACCCCTTGATTGAGAGACACCTTAATGGATACAGCTACTTCACTGGCCTGAAGCAGAGGGGTAGTAGTAGGGATTTCCAAACCATTTGACAATGATCCATCAGCCTGTTTAAGCACAGAGACAGAAGTCTGGTCTTGTTCAGGCACAGGTGATTCTGCCTTGCTTTTATCCCAAGAATCACTTCTATCTGCTGGTAAGCAGTTTTCAATGTTATTTTCTGAAAGAAGCACCGATCTCTCTTTCTCAGCACTTCCTTCTGTGTTCTGATTCACTCTGAAAGGCTGAACAGAATCTACAGAAGAATTAAGTTGGTCTTGGGGAGGGAGCACTTTTTCAGGAGTACTATGATCATCCAGATGTTTTTCTAGCTCACTCTGAGAACGATAAACTTTACCACAACCAGTAAACTTACAAGTGTAGGTATTATAATGCTGTGCTTCATGATCATACAGTAAATAAGCTTCTGAAAAGATTCTGCCACACTTAGGAAACATACATTTTGCTCTAAAGATTTGATGTTCCTTTCTATGGGTTAAGAGCTCTGCATAACTGTTAAAACCAGCCTTACATTTCATCTGTATACAGATATATGGCTTACTGCCACAGTGCATTTGTAAGTGGTCATTGAGATGAGTAACACTTACAAAATGCCGTCTACAGTATTGGCAAATAACTTTTTTGCTTTGCATTTCAAGAAAGCGCTTGGCATCTTCATTATCCTTATGTCCCTTTACATGAGCAATTAAATTTTTAAAGTATTTAAAGCCCTTTTTACAAAAAGTTACAGGGCAATTAAATTCATTAACAGGTACTGGTTTCTGGATTGGGATCACTTCTGGCTCATAAGATTTATCTTTGTCATCATTTTCATCATCTGATCCATCATTGTCATTAAATACTATGAAATCTGTTGAATAGAGACTATTCTTTTTTATAGGCCGCTGTTCCTGCTTGGTCACAGCATTAGTCTTCTGATTCTCACTGGTAGTTGTGATCTTAGGAGGCCTTCCCAACCTTCTTAATGGTTTCATAGCTGCTAGTCTCTCTTTACTAGATTGTTTAACATGCAGTGTAACATGAGGGACAAAGGTTTCTTTAGAATTAAAGTTCTTTGCACATATGGGACAACTGTAAATTCCGTCCTTGTAATGTTTCTGAGCATGTCGTACTATTCTATGACCAAGGAATTCTTTGTCACACAGCACACAATACTGCATGTAGGCTTGCCAATTCCTAAATCTAGCAGATATAAATCCCCTCTCTCTTAATTGTTTTATCTCTCTCTTCTTCTGCTTCTCATCATGAATGTCTTTAAGGCGGCCAGAATTTGCACCAACTCCACCAGAAAATCCATTCACAGAAGTTTCTTTAATCTCTTCCTGATAGTCTGCTACTTTTTCATATACTTCACTATCATTTAGTTCATCTATTGAAGACACAATGGATGCTTCTTCTCCCATTAATGCAAGACATTGTCGTTTCAAAGTTTTCCAATCCCAGAATTCTGGATCAAAGGGCCATTGAGTTTTCAATACAAGTAAGAGCTCACAGCGTAAAGAATTTGGTATTGGAAGATTCTCTTCATCATATTTCTGGTCTGGCTGGTTATACAACATTTCCACAGCATAATATGCATCTACTGTAGGCTCAATAAGAAATTCACTCAGTTGACAAGCACGTTTAACTTCCAGATCATCAGGCAACAAACATGAAATGGTCTTGCAAATAGATATTTTCACTTCAGTATTTTCTGTAGATTCCAAGCGAAGAGCTTTTACACATAGTTCTATACAGGTGGCAAGTCCAGCCCCTTCAGTCTGTGAAAAACAAATAGGAAATGTTAACTTAATCTACATTAATCAACGCAGACTTGTAAATTCAGTGATTTTAAAACTGAGGTTTGCTCTTCTCAGATATTGCGATAGCAACATATGAGCAGATGCTCCTCCTAAAAGCACTGACTGGGGTGTAGAAAAGCATATGGATTGGAATTATAAGTTAAGAACTGGACATGAAATCATTTAATAGCTAGGCAAACTTACAAGTTACCTAACTTCTCTGACTTTCATATGCCAATTCTAATACAAGGGGTCAAAATAGCACTTAATACTTCACAAAATTGCTGGAAGCGTTAAGGAGATTATGTATCTAAAGTACCTGGTATGTTTTAGTGTAGTGTTCCAGTAGATAGTACATGATTGATAAAAGGTCATTCTAATTCTCATTTCTTAAGTATGTATTTACAATCCTGAAACAAAACCCTCTTGATCCAATTACAAAATCCCTGTATTTCCTGCCGTAATAGTAATGAAGAATTTCATTTCTAATAGAATAAAGTCTGAACCTTCTAGTGCTATAATAAAACAATGTCAAATCACCTACCTCATGGCTGGGCTGTCTCAAAAAAATAAGAACAGGAGGAGACAAAAGCTCAATGAACCTTTTTTTTCTTTTGAATTGACACCTTGAACTATTATGAGAGCAGTAACAAAAGCAAGAGTCACTTGAATGATATATGGAGGAAAAACATGAAGAAGGGCTTTAAAAGACTAAAAAAGGGAATATGAAAATTTAAGGAATAAGCCAGCCACAGAATGTGACTACATTCAGAACATATGTGATACAGGGTCAAAAGGCACGAAAGAAAAGAAGTAAAAAAGGTGACAGGGTGTGTACTTCCACAGGTGATGAGGAAAATAAAATATTTTAACAGAACAGAAGCTTAAATTCGTGGGCCAAAAAGAAAGTTAGGAAAGGAGGCTGGGATACTGAATTGGTCTTGATACTAGGAAAAGCAAGGGCACAAAGACAAGGAAGAAAACGGGCATGAAGAATAGCTATGAAAGGACCTAAAGTCGCAGGAAAGAACAACTGGGAAAGAGGTGGGACCAAATGGGTGTCTGTAATGTCTTTAAAGAACTTTCATATAAACTTGTTAACTATTTTATACTATTTTGGGACAGATCTGAGCTATAAAACTTTACAGTAAAACACTGCATCTGTTATATGAGAAAGGGGCTACCAATAATAGAGGGCAATCAGGCTCCTCCACTGTGTTTTAATATGAAGGAAGAAAAAGACATGTGGTTAGTGAAGCTGCAAACTAAAGACAAGAGGGCATGAGGAAGTCTTAGAGGAACCAAAGGTTATACCAACCATAAAGATGATCTGAAGTGATATGGAAGGCATAAAATGTCAGGAGGGCCAGTATATATGTAGAGGGTGAGAGTTTTGAAGAGATGTTATTATTTAGAAAATTTAGGGAATGGAGAAACATGAATTAAAGAAAGGATACAGGGAACAGAGGGTTCAGGATGAATGATATTTGCCTTGGTAAAGACAACTAAAACTATTTTCTATCAAGTGAAAGTTCAAAGATTTCTCCTGAAATGACAAAGCTAAACATTTTCCTCTTTGCTTAGAAAACACAACTAAAATTATTTAAAAGAGGAATTCAATTGATATTTCTATTGCATGTTTACTACTGGATTCAAGGCATCATTTCCACTTAAAAGGGACAGAGACTTTCAATAACTTTGTTTTGAAAACATCTTAATGTTGTAATTAAATGTGAAACCTTACCAAATAATGCCAACAAAAAAGAAACTATATCAAAATTTTAGTCTTCTGTGTTTTCATCCTTGTGTAATTGAAAATGAAGTTTATAGGCAATATTCAAATCACAAACTGGCTATATATATATATATATAGCAAACTTTTTAAAGCTAAGCTGTCTGAATTTATAATTTTCCATTATTATGTGATTAACCAAGTAATTAGCCGATAAAAACTATTTTGTTCATAATTTTAGTGAATAAAAGTACTGAAAGCACCAGCTTGAATTTAAGTCATAGGAGTTATATGAGTTAATTCATAGGAACAGAAAGCTAAGAGAGATGAATTCAGAGGAGGAATAGTGACTTGTCCTCCTTCCCTGCACTGGTAACAGCACCAGGCAAGTTTCTGAAAAAGGCAAGATTTGTCTTTGGTACCACATTTTCTGTTCCCCAACTCTGGCAACCCAGTGTCCTTGACCCAAAGCTACCTAGGGCTTTCAAACTAACAATAGTTACCCGCGTGGCATTCCATTCAGCCCTTCCCTACCCAACCACAGTTTTGTCCAGTTTTAAAAAATTTAAATGGCTCCCCATGTTTTCTGGAATTCAATATAAACTTCTTAGCCTGGAATAGGAAAGAGCATTCACAATGTGGTCTTTCCCTACGTTCTAGCCTCATCTTTTACCTCCCCTCCTCCCCGCCCCAAACCACCTATATTCAAAGGAAACCTATGGTTCTCCAAACATAACATTCTCTCATTTATCTCGATACCACTTTCTAGTCTTTTCTTTTTCTAGGAACATTCCCTCCCATCCCCTCCTGTTATCACTGTTTGAGTTTCAAAACAGACAAGTAGGTTAGATGGCCCACTTCTTTTATTCATTCAACACCTTCCTTATCCTAGGCACTGTGCTAGGCAATTCTCTCACAGGAGCCATGACATTCCATTATAATAGAAAGATCTATAGCATACCACAATTTCTTGTGTGACTTCTATCAATAGACTTAAATCCTTAAGGGCAGGTACATATTTTCTAACTTTTCAGGGGTCTAGTAAAGGGTGTATTTTTATTGTAAGAATAAAAAGATACCTTAAGCTACCTACTCCATTTCCTTTACTGATCTCAATTAGGGTGAAGGAAGAAAAAAATTATTTTGTATTAATGTGTGAGTGCTGGCTGATAAGACACCAATAATTTCAGGAGTTCAGGAAAAAAAGGAGGGCACTAGAGAACTGAAATCACTAAACTTCAGCATAAATTGCACTATCTGAAAAATACGGAGAGTTACACTAGAACCTAGGCAATAGGTTTAACTTTAAGGTCTTTTTCAGGCTCCAAACTAATAATCTATGGCACTATTTTGAAGATAAAACCTTCTCACAAAGTGGGGGGGGGGGGGGGGGGAGGAAAAAAAAATTCAAGCAATGGAAAATAAGATTTTTGGGGCAAAAAGCAATGACCATGTTACACACTGTCTTTGTTAAGAAGTCTGACCCGTGTGGAGCTGGCCCACGCGCAGTGCTGATGTGCACAAGGAGTGCGCCCCGTAAAGGAGAGCTGCCCAGTGCGAAAGAAAGTGTAGCCTGCCCAGGAATGGCGCCTCCCACACGGAGAGCTGACACAGCAAGATGACGTAACAAAAAGAGACACAAATTCCTGTGCCGCTGACAACAGCAGAGTGGACAAAAAGAACACGCAGCGAATGGACACAGAGAACAGACAACCAGGGTGGGCAAGGGAAGGGGAGAGAAATAAATAAAATAAATCTTTAAAAATAAAAAATTTAAAAAAATTAAGCTATTCATGCTTTTAATTGCTTTCTTCATATTTTACTTCTGAGCCAAAGACTCTAGAAGAGCATAACTCAATAGAACTGTGATGAGGGAAATCTTCTATATCTGTGCTTTGAAATATGATAGCTACTAGACACATGTAGTTATTGAGAACCTGAAATGTGGCTATCATGACTGGGAAAGAAATTTACATTTTTTTTTTCATTTTAATTAGCTTTAATAGCCACATGTGGCTAGTGGCTCCCATAATGGAAAGTACGCTCTAGTAATTATGATTCCTTATGAGTGAGGAGTAAGGGTAGTCATTCTTATCTAACCTCCTTGATTCATCTGATGAAGAAATGAAATTCAAAGTGGTTAAGGTCACCAAGTGGTCAACAGCAAAGCAAAGATTTGTACACAGGTCTGTTGGCTTCTAAGTCTAAGTTCCTTCTACTTTGCCATGTGGCCCTTTGAGTTAGATGTTAAGTAGTGGTACAACCTCTATTTAAAAATTGTACAGTAACTTCTGAAGAAACTTATTGTCCCTTCTCAGTTTTTTTTTTTTAAACTACAGTACCACAATATATAAATTGAAAAATCAGAATGAGTTAAGAATACTGACAGAGAAAAATCTGGAAGAAAAGTTTGTAAGACAGCAGGAGGATTTACTCCTATTCTTTATTTCTGAAAATGAGGAAAAATTATTTCATGAGAGAAAAATGAAGATAAATCTTTTAAATTTCTAAAATCTCCTAAGACTCTTTAAAATCTACTTGGTCATTTTGATAGCATCTTTTCTTTCTTCTCATGTTTTTAATTTCCTAAGTCTTTAAATGCATGTGTTTTATAGATGCATCCATAATTGTATTTAATAAAGTATTGGTTTATTAATCCTACTATTCTTCACTCATGTCCAATTGTTTCATATGTTTTACAAATCTTGATGAGCACACTAAGTCTTTAAATATATGTATCTTATAGTTTTTAATCTTTATATGTCTAATCATGATGGTGAACATACCCTGAACAGGACTTTACATATGAGAATCCTATATTGATCTGTGTATCTCCAAGGCAGTTCAAATTTGTTTCTGCCAGACATCCCAGGATTGCCAGTAGAGGACTCCACCATCACCTTTTTAAACACTACTTATTTGTCTTGGGATTCCTGGATTACGTAGGTAGGGGAGATTTGGACCCCTACCCTTAAGAACAGCAGACCTATGTTTACAACTTCTTCGAAGAAACATTTCCTGCCTCTGACCCAGATGGACATGCACAAGATTCTCTATCACCCATTTCCATTAGAGAGCAATTTTTCCCCCTATTCTACCTTTTCAATCAAATTATGATACTTCACAGGTTCTAACTTTATCAGGGAGGTGGGGGCTTGGTTCTAACTTTCTACCTCAAGATTTTATCTCCTATCCACGTATAGCTATCTGCTGTTCTTGTGTAGATATTAAACCTCAAACTCACTAGTCATTGCAAGAAGCAACATATCTTAATTCTGTCAGGTGAGGAGACACCCAACATCAGCTTAAGCTTTCAGCTCCAGGTTTTGTGGGTTCCTCTTCATTTGGGGTCCTAGAGATTTCCCTAATATTCTTGCAATCTTAGCTGCTATATGTTAAAAAGATGTTGTTATATCTATCAAATATTTCTGGACATTTTTTAGCACGAGTGTTTTTACTAATCTAAATCTGCCATACTGCTAGCAATGTAAAATATTATATACTCTTCTTACTTCCTAAATCCCTATGGAGCCAAAATCAAAGTATTATAACACCTAGATAAAAAAATAGAAGAGTGATAAAATATATTATGAATATTTTATTTTTCAGGCTAAGAGCAAATACCATCTATATGTAAGTTTCTCTGTATCAAATGTCTTACAGGGCTAATAAGTAAATCAATGTTCAAAACACTAAATGAAATAAAAATCACCGAAAAAGGTGCCAAAATAAATGTTAAAGCATTTTATTAAAAAATAAGTTATATCTTTTAAATTAAGAAGAAACACCTTGATTATTCTTACCTCTGAATTAATAACTTTAATCAAGAAGAAAATGTGATATACCGTCTTGGTTAACAAAGAAAGTTGACGACACCTTTCTAGATACACTTGTATAGATGGTTCTACCCTTTGTTGTAATTTACTCCAAAAGAGAGTGAGTTCCCTAAAAAAAAGTTTAAAATATAAGTTTGAACAGTAATGTAATAATCATGGACCACTACAGCCCGGTCATTACATCTGAATTTAAAACTGGTTTCAGATTCCATATTCACATGTGAAGTTAAGTTCAAAACCAAGAAAACAGTTCCTACTTTAAAAAAAATTAATAAAATCAGGATGTGACATCATTTTACTGATCAATATTTTCAATTTCAGACAGAGAAGCACTACTTTTTACTAGGAAAGTACCTGACATTAACCAAAGTATACAAATGGTAACTTTGAGTCACATCCAAACTTTATGTAATAAGAAAGCATGATAAATAAATGGCAAACAAATAAATAGATACATAAACCATCAATGCAGAATAATTTTTAAAAGCATTTCTCTTTTACCTTAACTTCTAACTTCTAACTAAAATCAACCAATAAAGTTATCAGATGGATGTTAAGACCTAATGATGACCCAGAACCCAAGGAAAGAAACTAATCTTTGCCACAATGATGAAATAAAAGAAATTTTGAAAATTAAAATATACAAATATAATAATATATTTTTCATAGAAAATCATTCTACTGAAGTGATAAATTTTCCTCCTTTAGACCTATTTGCCTTATTTCTTTTCTGTCCTCCTTGGTTAACTTCCAAAAATTTCTACGTCCTTTCTTCTACATTTTTCATGAAGTATTCTCCTCAATATAGGCCTCACCTACTAATTCCCCAGTTTTCAATCTTAGGAACTCTGACTCTGGCCTTTTTTCCACCCACTTAAATAACTTGCTCATTTACTGGATTTTAAACTATATTTTGAGGACTTTAAAATCCATCTCTCTAGTCTGACCACTTTCACCTCTCTTTTTCTAAGGCTTCTCCATTTTGAGGTCTTCTGAAATCTGAAACTTAATATATAAAAAATGAATAACATTCTTCCAATTTTACTATCTTTCTAATTTAATGCATCATTATTATGGATACTCTACATTTTTCCATCTTCAAGGCTACTGCCTCCTTTACATTTCTTTTATTTGGTCCCACAAGCACAGGAAGCCTTTATAACTTCCCAGCTGGATTATTTACTGGTTTCTAGCTGATTTTCTTTTCTCAACAGCATTGCCGTTCTCTTCCTGAACTTTGCCCTCACCAACTAGCCTTTAGTCCATTTTTAAGAGCTTACCTTACAGTATTTTTTAAATATAAACTTCTATTTTGTCCTCCTTCTACTCAAGGGCTTATCATAGACTGATTTTACTTATCATATAAAAGTCAAATTTTGGTGCCTTTTTCCCAATTTAAAACATTAATTTCTTAGTCATACTGATATTCTGCTACAGTATACCCCCAAAAAATGCTTGTCCTCCATAAATACACTTTATTGTATGTTACTTCAGAATTTTTCTACCTGTATTTAAATCAATCCTTTCTGTATTGTACATACAACTTTTCCTTCAAAACAAATATCAATGGCTCAGAAAATCTTTTAATTATGACCCTCAATATTCTTTGATTATATAACTATTTATCTTGCCTGTTATATACTAATTGGTAAATATTTTTAAATGTCAGACTGTTGCAAACTTTTTTGTGTGTGTGTTCCCAAGAAAACAACAAAACATTTCAGGGCTAATAATGTTGTTCACTGACAAGAAAATTAGCAGTTTCAGCTAATACTAATTTAAGTCAGCTGATCTTAAGTTCTTTTAATTAAATGAAGTAAAAATTTCATCAACTGTATACTCTCAAAGGGTTACATACATAACAAGCTCTGTCCACCTGGAAATTTCCCATACAAAGAAACTTGTATTGAAGAGGAGCACTGAAAAAGTTGGTGAAGTGGAAATATATTTTATAGGTGGAAAATGAACTATATTTCCATACATAGATAGCTACCAGTTAGTTCTGCTACTAAATGTGTATAATATACAGAGAGAAAAAATACACACATTCTATCAGGTTGCTTACATACCTGAAAAATCTACTGTGGCATATTTCTTTCATCTTTCAACATTTAAAAATTTCCTGACCAATAAATCATCATTATTGGGAGGCTAAAGAATCAAGTAGTTCCTAATACAAAAAGTTTTTAAAGTTATGATATAAACTATTTGATAATCAGTTTGCATAGAGTATGTAATATCTAAAAATAAGCTTTTTTGTCTTGCTAAGAATTTAGTGAAAGAGTTAAAACAATATGTTCCTAACCTATATAAATTCTCACAACCTTTCTTGTATAAACAAACTTTTCTTAAAGAAAATCAACTCACCAAGCACAATACATATCTCCTTGTTGTAGCTGACGTGATAAAAATGCAGTACATAATACAAGGGCACTTTTTTCGTCACCCTCAGATTCTAAGTTACAGATCATTTCTAGTGCATCTTTGCAATCAACTTCTGAAATCTAAAGAAAAAGAATATAAAAATGTGCAATAAAATGGTTTTACATTAGGATATATAGTAATATACTACACATTTTTTGTTAGGTGTTTACAGATCATTTCATCAGTAAAACTTCATTAACTCACACACTATTAATTCACAATTTGACATTATGGGGACAGAGACTGGGCTGCAGTTTAAAAAAAATTCTCTTCATAGTCAGTAAACATTAATGTACTAATTCTAGGAGAATAATAAGAAACACAGGAGAACTATTTTCAAGACCTTTAAAACCATTTCTTTATATTTAAGTAACTGATGCTAATTATAAGTAACCCCCACCCACTAAATCAGATAGACACAGAGAAGTCTCCTGATATAGACTAATAACTGTCTATTCAGCTGAGGAAAAAAACAGGATAATACAAAACATTTGAAGTAACTATACCACTTTAAATTACACTCACCTCGATTTCCTATAAATCTCCACTATTTTTCTTTTCATATAAATTTACCCCATCTCAAAGCTTGTCAAAAATCATGCATTCATAAGTATAACCTAGACAAAGGCAACTTGCTTCAATTACACATTCACATCTATTGCTTATTTTTATTTTAAAAATTAAAACTTACTATCTCATTCCATGATTTACCATATAAAACAAAGAGATATTGCTAAGGATTTCTACAAGGTACAAGGCATGGGATGGGATACTGACAAATAATATACAATCACAAATCACCAGTGTTCCACAGAATAAAAAGATGAATTCCAACATGGTACAGCTGACAGTTAGCAAAAAGAATTAGCAAAAGACACCAAACACAGACCATGTCTGTTAACACTCATGTACTGAAAGGAGATTATGCCCTCCCAATTGATTTTCTCTTTCTCCTCATCAAATTTTGAGTAAAGGAAAAGTGTGTGGTGTTGGTAAAATATGAAGTGTTTAGGTTTAGAAAAAAGATCTAAATGGGAGCTATGGAGGATCCTGAGATTGATCTTAGACAATGAGGATAAAGGTTGCATAGAGGGAGACTTAGGAGGAACACGTTATACATTAAATTGTTAGAAAACATGAAAACAAGAAAAGACTAAACTCTATGTGTTTAATAGCAATGGTTTCTTTAAAGATGTATGAAGTTAGTGCAAAGTTAAGAATGAAACCCAAGTCTGGTTTTCCCTGGTGCAGTGTTCTTCTATTACACCCCTCCGCCTGCCTGTTTTTTAACTTTAACCATAAGTGATCCCATTTAAACAAACAAATAAGGGCTGAGGCATATGTATTTACACAACAAATATTTTTTCAAATATCTACAATATGGTAAACACATTGTTGGGCACGTTATATTATTTAATCATAACTTTTCTACTAGATAGGTATTAACATTTATATATAATGAGTCTGGAGTCGAAGAAGTTACAAAATTTGTCCAAGTCACAACAGTTAATAAAAGTAGTGAAACCACAAATATAACCATGTTTAACTGACAAAGAACTATATTCTTTCCATTTTATCACAATATCTTTTATTAAAAGTTGTGTTAATTTAAAACAATTACCCTGGCACACCCATGCAGACAAATAGAATGTGAGCAAGTCAACCCATGAGAATTTTTTTTGTTCGTAAGATGTTAGTGGTAACAGTAATAACTGCTACACTTTACTTATTATGTGCTAACTTCTTCAGAAATAGCATCACTTATTCTTACAATAGTTTGCCTGGTAGATATACTTATTTCTTTTTAGAGATAAGGCTCAAAGAAGTTACTTTCTCAAAATAATATAATTAATTAGTAGCAGATTCAATATTTCAACCGTGGTCTAGCCTCAAAGTCAATGCTCTTTCCAGATTCCACATATACAAGCACACTGAAGCCCTATATTACTAAATATTGACTTTTACAAGTTTAGGTTTAACAAAAATCCTTATTTCTTGAAAGCCTGATTTATTTTAGGTCTGATAATTTTTGTTGTTTTCTACAATCTAAGCCATTCCTGTTGAATACTCATGTGGTTCAAAATATGCATGTTATATTTGAGGAAAGAAATTTACTTTCCCAATGACATTATTACCTTCATTAACTTACACTCTAAATATTTAAAAATATACATTTCTGTGCATGTATGATCACATATATATTTCTTCATATATATATATACACAATATACCAACGGAAATATTTGCTGTACTCGATAATACAGAAAATAGCATTTTATAGGCATACTGATGAAATATTGTCTACTGTGCATCTGATAGCCTTTATGCCCCTATATGCCACTAGATGGCCCTCTTCAAGCAATATGACACTAAAAGAGGATGGCAGGAATAAGGAAGCCAAATTTAAACTAAAGAATGGCTGAATTGAAAATGTGAAGAGTGAAATATAGGTCAACTGTAACTATCAATGAAGAAAATTATCTTAAACATCCAAGGCAGCATATCATAGGGATTACCAATATATATTACCTATATAGAGATTACCTATATAATACAGATATCTATTCTCAGTGCTAACAATGACCAGGCAGGTAAAGTAAGTGAATGAAGTGTGTCAGAGAGAGAGAGAGGGTATACCCTTTCCTAAAGGGTGCAATGTCTTTGGGCCATTGTTTTAAGGGGCAGGTGATCTATCTTCTCTTGGGACAGAAATAATAGACCTTGGTGATAGTCACTCTTAACTCACTCCATTTGAGACACTGAAGAACATATTCCTAATGTATTTCTAATAAAAACATAAGGGGAGCAGATGTAGCTCAAGTGGTTGAGTGCCTGCTTCCCATGTATGAGGTCCTGGATTCTCTCTCTGGTACCTCCTAAAAACAAAACAAACAAAAAAATCAGTTCTCTGGGGAGCGGATGTAACTCAGTGGCCAAGTGCTTGTTTCCCATGCATGAGGTCCTGAGTTAATCCCTGGTACCTAAAAGAGACTTTTAAAAAGGAAATATAGATTTACATATACCCGGCCCCTTTTGGTACTATATGATCTAGTATTGTTTTGGGGGCAGGGTATACAGAGACCTTAGTGAATACAGTTTAAGAATATGACAAGCTTTAAGGTTACCTGCTTAACATGAGGAGGAAAAAAGAATCATTTCATATGACACCAGAAGTACCCAAGGCCTCACAGATAATTTTCCAGAGGATCTCCCAGAGCAGGATGGATAGCTGCTACTCAACTCCTGATAACTAAATCAAGAGGGAATTTGGGCACAGTATTGTAAGATCTTCTGATATTGAAGAAAGCTAAAAATACAGACCCTTACTGGACTTTTACTCAAGACTACAAATTCATAGTCTCTAACTTCAAAGACTTCAGCAATTCTGTGTTTAAATAACCAGTTACCTAATACAAGGTAAAGTTTCTTTAGGGTAGGGCCTATGCTTTGCTCATTTTTAAATCCCAAGTGCTTAGATGGCACACATCATTCGCATAATAAAAATTCACTGAAGGGAGAAAGGATGGACAGACAGACGTACTTAGGGGCAGGAAGTGAATGTCAAAAAACTCTGTTGAAGCTGAAAAGTGTCTAAGATGTAGCAGCACAGTAAGTTAAATTTCAAAGGCTATCAAGAACTTCTATATATTTTCCAATTAACTTGTCTACACAGTTATTTTTAATGAATAAGAAAACCTAAAAAAAAAAAAAGAAGGAAACTGCTTCAATCTTCTATTTTGCTCTGGTATAGTTATTAAAAGCAATTACTTGTGGTAAAAGAGAAACAGTAAAGAAAAAGATCTGTGTGTTCAAACTAATGGTATAATGCCCATGGCTCTGTTCCATCCAGCCTAAATATTGCTTCACATCACCTCTTCCAGTATCCTCAATTTCCTCACCATAACTACCAGGCTGATTTCTATTCTTGGTTCAAGCTTACTATCTGCCTCCTCACTTCTTTTCTGAAGAAAACTCACACAATGACCATTATATATACAACCTCCAACTTCTTATGGACATCCAGTTTTCTGTCTAAGGCTATCCTTCTCCTGGACTGATTACAACCCCATTTTATCTACTCAGGGTTTATCCACTGCTAATTGTCCTCACTGTCTTGTTTATCAGCCTTTCCCCTAATATCCTCTAATATTGTTAAGTTTGCCCTATAATACCTTGTTACCCTCTCTCTCTCCATTGCTCTGGAGTCAAAGGGTAGTTATATTAGAGACGCAAGACACCTGTACACATTAAGCATGCACAGAACACTGTTCTATGTATTACAGTTTTATCTAAATTCTTTAAATGCATCTCTCCCCTATTTCTTAATGAAAAACGTATAATTTTCCTATCCTGTCTCCAACTTGATTTGGGAATTATGAGTCCTCTGAAATGCAAAATTCCTATTTTGATCATGATTACACTCTCAGAATTTTAGTCATAAAAACACATACAACTATGCATACCAAACTGTATGCCAAATTAGAAATAAAAAAACAGAATCACGTGTCTCACAGAGAAAATGAAGTTTTACATTAAACATGCAAGCAGAAAATATTTAATCTTTTAAAAATATATATAACTGAGAAAACCTTTCCAGAGAAAGAAATATAAATTCTATTTTAAAAAGATCTGCAAAGTATCTTGAAGTCTGGTAAAAATAAGTGAAGCTAAGGCCCAAGTGTTGACAAATATAAATATCCTAAACTGTTAAGCCATCACTCTTTTCCACAATTTAGCCAAAACATTTACAAGAGCTACATTACTGAAAATTGAAGAAAGGTGAAGTCAGTTCTGAAAGCTGCTTAGAACCAAGTTACCACTCACTACCCAAGAACATATCAAAATTTAAAAATTGACAACAATGTTCCCTCTATCTAACAGAAAGGGAAATCAAAGATTTTCTAATCTAATTAAAATTAATTTCTCTACTTTAAAATGTAATTTCTAACAAAAGAAAATGTACTCACCTCTTCCATTAACTTTTCATTTGGTGATGACGTACAAAGACAGACAAGGTAAGTTTGCTTAAAACTACCTTTTGTACCAATCTCTGGATGGTCAGAACACAGCTTTGCTAGAGCAGTTGCTTGACTTAACTGATTTGTTTTGATTAGATGTTTAATTCTCATATCCAACAAGATGGGACCCTCAAAAGCTAAAAATTCATTCACTTTAAAAAACAAGACATAATAGATTATTAACATTTGGTAATAATTCATTTGCAATAAAATGCTTATTAAGAATATTTTTTAAAAATGTAACAGGAAATAAAACTTTGTTTTCTGGTGCAATTTTCCTATTGACAGTAAGGCTATCAAAAAGAATGCTGGAAAAAAACAAAGAATGCTTGACCTTATAAAATTATAAAGCAAGAGATTATACAGCTAACTTTTTAAAAGTGCATTAAATATGTTTGTCCTTAGAGTACCATTTAGAATAAGGTGAATTAACTTCAATTAATAAAATAATTCTGCATTGAATTCTAACAGTCATTGTTATTAAATTTATACTAAATTATTTTCCCACAGCAGTTATTCTAGAATACCAGGGGTTAGCATCACTAGAAATTTGTGATGCTAGGGCATTATGCACATATAAGGGCAACTACAACAGATGTCTGAATATTACAGAATACAATACTCAACCCATATTTTCTTTTCAATATTGATGACGTATTTTTTCCCTTATAGGTATTTTACAATGAATTAACATAGCTACAGAAAGGAGAACATCTGCTGAAGGATAAGTCTCATAAAACCTCTGTGGGCTTATACTGTTATTTTTAAAACACCAATAAATAAACCTCAACATTTATTTGAGACCAATTTATACATAACTTTCTACTCTACTCAATTTCTTGGATTTCCAGTGCTTGTTTGGGCATCTACAATAAGAATTTTTTTGGGGGGACGGAAGAGAATTTAAATTTTAACCAGGGTAAATTTAAATATTTCTTTAAGTTTTTTTCTTACCAGGATGAAAATCATGTTTAAAACTTTATTTGGTGATAGTTAGCCTAAAACCTTTGGGAAGTTTATAGTAATAAAATTTAATTGTCCTATAAATAAAAACATATTTTCTCTACTTTAAAACAGACTGGAAGAATATCTAGTAAGTAATTTGCACATTAGAAGATGGAAAATCAGAGGTATTCTTCCCTTCTTTAAAAATACTTTGCTCCCCTCCCTCTTTGTACTTTTTTCCACCCACAATCAAACTGTACTTCATTCCACTGTGAAAAGATTCTTGTATAAGGTATTGTGATCATGGCTCCTCAGTATCAAAACCATATTAGATAAGCAATAGAACACAGAGATCCCAATTTCATCCTCTTCCTGAAGTCTAGACCTTTCTGTGGGCTACCCCCTATTCTTTTCATTATAATAAGCCAAGAAGTATAAAGACTGAACATAAATAAATAAAATTAGTATAAGTTTCTGGAGTCTCTACATGTTCTACTGAGATAAAGGGCATTACGCTTCTTTTTTAAAATGTAACAATCTTATTAGGACTAGATTGCAAATATCTTTTCACAGTTCAGGTCACTGCCAAACAAACTCTGGGGATTTTAAATGAAAGCTTTAAGGAAAACAAAGTTAAAATAAAGCTATTCTAGCTACAAATAAGTCATTAAGAAAAAACAACAAAACATCTTTAGTTTCCAATTACATTTCTCTCAAAAGGAAACTCTAAAGGGGCACAAAATCTGGGAATTATTTCAAACACTCCATGAACACTCATATAATCAAGAGATTCAGAAAGAGCTAATAAAAAATAATTTAAGGATGACAAGTATCTAACAGAACTGATGGCAATCTTGACAGGTCAAGTTCAATAGTCCCTAAAATCTTAAATAACAGGCATGTGAACTAGAATGACAGATTATGCAAAGTAATTTCTGTGCTAAACCACTGGTATAAGAGAATATATATTAATATCATAAATTTATAAGGCAGCTTTTTAAAAAAAAATGAGGTAGGAAACCTTCCTATACTGGGTGCAATACTGATTTCAAAGAAATATAGAATATTAGAGTAGAAGGTACCTTGTACACCATTTAGTCCAAACCCATCATTTGGTAGATGAGTAAACTGAGGCTCACAGAAGACAAATGATTTACTGGGGTCAAAACGTTAGTTAATGACAGAATCAGGATGAGAATAATGGGGTCTTCTGACTTCTTGCTTTATGCAGTTGTGGTACGATAAGAAAAAAAATTCTTCTGACTACTTCTAATTATAATGGTGCTTTATACACTAAGGACTACGTAGTAGTAGTAGCTTTTAAAGGAAAATAATTACTTATTGTGCAGTTTATGATTCAAATGAATCAAAGGTAAATTATAATCAATTAAAAAACTACTGAGAGCTCTCTTCTCATTCTCCCTGCCCCCCCCCTTTCCCCATTTCTCCTTCACTGCTTCCTCCTTGCCCTCCCCACCCCCCCACCCCCATATCTTTCTCTACTCTTCAATTCAGGATATGTTTTGCTTTATACAGGCATACCATAGCAAGACAGACTACCTGGTTAGTGCTTGCCAAGCAGCTAGTTGCATCAAATTTTATCCCCTAACTTGCTTTTCCCACTCCCACAACTAGTCCACAAAAATATAAAATATTTTGATTTTTACTAGTGGGTAGCCCTTTTGTCTATTTTCTATTTATGGACTTAAATAGCACAGCGGCTTTTACTACATTTAAGCCTATCAAAGTTGGATGACATAAAAAAGCAATGTAAATCAATGGTATTCAGCCAATTAAATTAAGAAATAGAAATAGCATTCTTCCTATTTTCTTAATATTAAAAATGAAAATATTAATTCCTCCTTTAAAGATATCTAAACTTTAAATACATTATAATATAAAACTTGGATTTCTGTAATAAAAAAATCATTACACAAATATTTGCTGAACATGTAATATGCACCAAGACTTATTTATACTAGGTCCTGGATTTCCCCCAAACGGGTCAACTTACTTAATGGGTGCATAACTTACACCCACATTCACACATGATTTCCAGAGTAGTATATCCAATCAGCTGTTTTACAAGTATCTCAAACTCAGCACATAAAAATCTCTACACCGTAATGTGTGTTATATCTATCCATTCAGTTGTGCTCAAGCCAGGCACCTAAGAGCTGAACTTAAAAACCTTCTCCTGCCTCCTCATCAATATATACGATCCACTATCTACCTCTGTCACTTCTAAATATTGATCAATTCCGTTCAGGTTTCCCCATCTCTACTGTCACAATTGGCCCTGCCCAAATTAATAATCTCTGTATCAAACCACCTTGCACCAGGCTTCTAGCCTTTTTCGTGCACTCTTAAATCCTATATCACATTCTTCAACATGAGCTAGGGTGCATTTTTAAAAAAGCAGACTCTTGATTATCCTTGTTAAAAACTCTTCAGTTCTTCCCCTTGCCTTCTCCAAAGTTCTCATCATGGCATACATATCTGCATCACTTACTCCTTTTAAAAAATACAACTTGTATTATAACTGAGTACTGTTAGTCCAAAAAATTCAAATTCAGAAATTAAATTTAAAAAACAAATGAAACAGAAAAGACTTCAAGCTCTAGATCACCGGGACTATACTGGCTGTATATTATAAATACCTGAAACTTTAAAAAAAAAAGTACTATTGGGGAGTGGGTATAGCTCAGCTGACTGAGTGCCTGCTTCCAATGTATGAGGTCCCCGGTTCAACCCCCTGGTGTCTCCTTAAAAAAAAAAAAAAAGGGAAAGAGAAGAAGAAGAAAAAGAAAGTACCCTTACCTGGAAGTGACACCCAGAGATTCTAATTTAACTGGTCTGAAACAGGACCCAGCACTGGTCTATCTAAAAACTACCTACATTATTTTAAGCTCAGTCAATGCTGAGAACCATAACTCTTGGTATTTCCAAATTACCTATTAGGGGCAGACTTAGTCTAGTCTTCATCCTACCTCTTATCCTTTTCTGAAGGAAAACGATAGATGTTTACAAGTAATAGATTTTTCATTTAAAGGTTTCAGAATTTCTTAAATTATGTTGGTTGCTTTTCCTCGAGTCCAATGGTAAAACTTTAGGGTCATAACTGACTTTTACACGACTGATATAACATAGACTTATTCAAGATTATAAAAATATTCCATGTCATAGATGAACTAGTCTATACCTATGCCAATATTTTTATATGAAATAAAATTTATTAGTAAGACATGTAATTAAATTCTTGCAGATTTACCCATATAACATTATTTTAAATATGCCCTTAAAATATAAATAACCGTACTTTTCTAGGATGTTTCAAGAGTTCATGAGTGTTTTTTAAAAATAAAAATAATTTTTAATAAAAAAATTGGGGGTCATTATATTTATATTTAATTGTAAAATAAATTATATGAGTTAGTATATAATTATATAAATTAAATTAATATATAGTGTTAATTTTTAAAATATCATGAGCCTGAAATAGGAATGTGAATACCTTTTTACATTTATTGTAGTAAAGATCAGAGTATTTCTATGCATAATCACTACTCCACAAAGATCTAAGAGGTGCACAGAGGTAAAAGTCACCTTAATTTGGTAGGTATCTTTAAAAATAAAATTTAAAGAGTTCCATTTTTTTTTTGTCAATTAAGGACAAATGGGAGAGACATTTTGCTTTGTTTAGACAAAGTGAAGAACAAAACAAAACAAAACATAAAGACTTCTGGGAAGATAGCATCAGAGTAAGCAGGCAGGGATCAAATCATTCACTAAAACAATGGAGAAATGGCAAAAAGCCATTTAACTGAATATTAATGAAATGAATTCCCCAATCAAAAGACAAGACTGAAAGGATGGATAAAAAAATGTGAGCCATCTATATGCTATCTACAAGAGACTCAGTCTCTGACATAAGGACACAACCAGGGTGCAAGTGAAAGGTTGGAAAAAGATATTCTATGCAAACAGTAACCAAAAGATCTAGAGTAGTGATACTGATGCTGAACAAAATTATTTTAAATGCAAAACTGTTATAAGGGATGAAGAACATCATTATATATTAATAAAAGGGGCAATTCAGCAAGAAGAATTAACTGTAATAAATATTTATGCACCTAATCCGGGCGCCCAATATACATGAGGCACACACAGGCAAAACTGGGGGGAGAAATAGATGCCTCTACATCAGTAACTGGAGACTGCAATATACCATTTTCAGTATTGGACAGAACATCTGGGCAGAGGAGAAAGAAACAAAGAGCCTGAATAATATGATAAATGAACTAGACCTAACAGACATTTATAGAGCATTACACCTCAAAACATCAGTTATATATAGTCTTTCCAAGTGCTCATGGATCATTCTACAGGATCAAAGCACTTTCTCTGATCATAATGGAATGAAGCTAGAAATCAACAACAGGAAGAAAAGGGAAAAATTCACAAATATATGGAGATTAAACAATGCACTCATAAATAATCAGTGGGTCAAAGAAGAGATTACAAGACCAATCAGTAAATATTTTTAGATGAATGAAAATGAGAACACAACATATCAAAACCTATGGGAGTTTGAAAACTATAGTTTCAGAATCTGTACATCAGTTTCAGGAAATATGATATGAATAAGTTAAAAGATTATTGCTGTGGAAGGGAAAAGGTTTCATGGTGGATCTGGGGAAATACTGTATATTGTATATATGAATTTCGGTGATCTAAGACTCTTCTGAAGCTGACATTATGTTGGGATTCACTTTACGGGAAGTTTTGGATCACAGAGTGGTTCAACAATGGCAGCGGAGGAATACTTATATGGGATGTTATTGACAGGATATATATGGTTGACAGGGAGTTATACAGGGCATATGCCCAGGGTATATGGTAATGTCTATATATACTCATAGTGGAAACAATTAAAAACAACAGCTGGGGGGGTACTGGGCTCCTGGCCGGGGGGTCACTGTTGTGGGCCCTGGGAGAGCAGCGGCAATCCTCCAGGTGCAACGGCAAGAACCAGGAAGGAAGGAGGGCCCAACAGTGGGCTCTTGATACTAATGGCTACACTTTTGAGCCTATACACCTGCAATAAGAACAAGGCCTAGAGTAGCATTGTGCCTGGGGGTTTCCTCCTGACAGCCTTCATGTTACTCAAATGTGGCCACTCTCACAGCCAAACTCAGCGTGTAGATGCGATGCATTCCCCCCAGCGTGGGACACGACACCCGGGGATAAGCCTCCCTGGCACCGAGGGATCACTACCACATACCAGCTGAAGAAGCAACTAGAAAATGATCTTGAATTAAAGATTCAATGCGGAACAGCAGAATATACCTGTCTACATATAATAACATGACTTCGGGAAGCTGTTTGACCTAATGTAAGGGGGAAATGGAAAGGAGAAATGAGATTATAAGGCTGTGAGCCTCTAAAAAAGAGTCTGGAGGTTGTCAGAAGGAATATCCCTATGTACAACTGAACAGAGTCTAAGAGACAGATAAGGTAGATACAACCCCAGGTATTGGTTCTTTTGAGGGATAAAGAGACCCACGGGTTCTATGGTCATGGCAGAAGGGGTTCACTGACATGACAGATGGCCCTTCTTTGGAGCTGGTGTTTCTGCGTGATGGAATTGGACTCAGAGGGGATCTCTTTTCACAAGAATTGCATGCTACTTTATTGGAATTGTAGTTGGTGCTGGGTTTAAGATATATGTAGGGGATTTGAATCTCTGGACTGATAATATGACACCCAGGCCCAGAGCCTCAACAGACTTCAGCTCCTACACTTTGATTTATTGGACTTACTCCACTCAGCTAACATGGAGTTGAAGAAGGTCAACCACCACAACATGGAGCCTAGAGTGTCTACAACTGGAAGCGGGAGGAGTGCATCCAGTACCCATGTGGAATCTAAGCCCTCACTTGACATAGGTATGCAATGGACACAACCAATCCAATGTCCACAGAGAAAATGTGGAATGGCTGTGGGAACGGTAGCCATGGGGGCTGCTGGGTGTGGGGAACGGGAGGAAGAGATGAGATGTGGAGGCGTTTTTGGGGACGTGGAGTTGTCCTGGATAGTGCTTCACGGACAATTACGGGACACTGTAGATCCCCCCAGGGCCCATTGGATGGAACGTGAGAGAGTCTGGGCTATGATGTGGACCATTGACTATGGGGTGCAGTGATGCTCAGAGATGAACTTACCAGGTGCAATGGATGTGTCATGATGATGGGAGAGAGTGTTGCTGTGGGGGGAGTGGGGGGCAGGGGCGGTGGGGTTGAATGGGACCTCATATTTTTTTTAATGTAATTTCAAAAAAAAAAAATAATTAATTTAAAAAAAAGGTCACACAGCAAAAAAAAAAAAACACCTATGGGATACAGCAAAAGCAGTGCTGAGAGGGAAATTTATAGCCCTCAGTGCTTATATTGAAAAAGAAAGAGCTACTATTGAAGTCCTAACTGCACACCTGGAGGAACTAGAAAAAGAACAGCAAACTACTCCCAAACCAAGCTGAAGGAAAGAAATAGTAAACATCAGAGCAGAAATAAAGGAAATGAAGAACAAAAAAAACAATAAAGAAAATC